>NC_049203.1:2877567-2965067 GCF_013347855.1 Anguilla anguilla
ATCGCCCCCCCCCCCCCCCCCCCCCCCATGTGGCGAGGCCCGCTCCAGCCAACCTGTCAATAAACACGTCTCTGTTCTCTAACCAACACTCCGGGGGGGGGGCTGTTTTTCTCTCTGTCGCTTTTCCCCTCCCCTCCTTTCATTTCTCTCTCTCTCTCCTCCATGTTCTTCCCAGGTGATGCTTCGATTTCTCTCCGTATGGCCACCGCCTCTACCGTCGAACGGCTTCAGCTGACAGAGCGACAGGACCGCGCGTACGGTCCAGCGCGATTCAAAAGCGGTCACTATAGCGCAGTTATGCTCCATCACAACCAACCAATAAACTATCACAGGGAACGATGAAAAATGCTATTGATAGCAGTCACTTAAACGAACCGACCACATTTTGTAAAGAAAGAAATAAAAACATACAAGATGTGATCATACTGTCTGTACATGTTATGGTTTATATAATATAGCTTCTTTCCATCCTTATCAGGGAAACATGTGGTATTGTACAAATGCAGTTATTAGTACATGTACCGCACAAAAATAAAAAATAAAAAAATCTGAATTTCAACAGCTGGGGACCAATGGCTGATGAAAAAATGGCAAGGATATTTAATACACCCACAAAGCATCTGTAACGAGCCAATTAAAACCCTAATCAGGAATTATTTTATTATCTTCCACAGACCCGCCACTGTGCACCAGCACACCGGCCCTTATTAACGATGCGAAAACAACCGACGGTTTCTATGGCACCAGCAGCTCAGGAAGGCGAGGTAGAGCATGAAGATGTCAATTTTATTTAATAAAATACGCCAAAATATTATTTCTAGCACTCCAGGGACTCATCGAGTGGCAGGTTTCCATGCAGCCCGGCAGAAGACAAAACCGACGGCTGGATGATTTTTGGGACAGATATATTTTGAAGACTATAATGGAAAATAATTGTCGCGAAACTACTGTCATGGATATCAACTGGTGGGAGCCAGATGTCTTTTAGAAAGAGCACACACTGAAATACGGAATTGGGAAAGTTCATAAAAAACTGTGGTAATATTTGGAACAGCTGAACACCAGAACAATCCTCTTTTAGAGAACCTGCAGTCGCAATATATTTTCCTACTTCTGTCTCACTATTTGAATTATTTATTTTATGAAGAAAAAAAAAATGAACTTGCAGGAAACGGCGTTCCTCTGCGGAAAATGCAGCCGTGACTTCCTGGTTTGGACGTACACGCGTGACCACCTGTTCCATAAACACGCGTGACCACCTTTCCGCTGCCTCACTTGAGTAGTTCTGTCCTGGCATCACCCATCAGCCCCGTCTGTGCTCCATTTTAGGGCTTTTTTTCCCACCTTTCCTCCCAGTCTGGAACGCCCAATCACGTTCATCGTCTTCACAGCTGCAGCCCGTCGGGTAAATCAGGGAGAGCGCAGACTGAGCACGCGCGCTCTCCTCCAAAACGCGGGACGCGAAGCCGCGGAATCTTTCCACACTGCGGCCCGTTAACCCAAAACTTGCACAGGCAGGAGTCAGAGGAAGACCACACAAGAGCTAGCAGACTGCGAGTGTCCTCCTGACCAGCAGGGGTCGCTGGAGAGCACGGAGAGCCTGTCATTCTGGGTGATGGAATCCATCTACTAATCCATCTACTAATCCTGGGCTACTGAAAGAGGGAACCCGTCCGCACATCGGAACAGAACCGTAAACAGATACCAGAACCTGGGGCCCATCTCACACGAGTTAAGTCTCACTCACACATGCGTAGGCGCACACACACACACACACACACACACACACATGCGTAGACACACACACACACACACACACGCATACACACACACATGCATGCATACACACACACACGTGCACACACACAGGCACACACACACACACGCACAGATTACACAAACACAGAAAAACACACTGTCACACCCAAACACAGTAAAAAGGGGCTTCAGACGAACAGCGTGTGGACTGATCCTGCCGGCGCAGTGTCTCTCAGGCCCCCGGACGGGGTCGTAAAGTAATTGGCGGCTGACAGGTTTATTCCGGGTCCCTCCCCAGGGCTTGAATTTACGCGTACACACAGCACAGCGCCTAACGCTCCCATCTGCTTCCCTCAGTAAACTCCGCCATCTCAGCGAGAGCGCAGAGTTCATCGCAGGTCACGCTAACACCAGCTAACACACGCTAACACACGCTAACACAAGCTAACACACGCTAACACACGCTAACACAAGCTAACACACGCTAACACAAGCTAACACAAGCTAACACACGCTAACACACGCTAACACTCCACATCTCCACAGGCTGGGATATGTTAAATGAACAAGAACACAAAGTCAAAGAACCATAAAGAACAGAAAGAACCAAAAAGAACTGAAAGAACCAAAAAGAACAGAAAGTACGTCAATGTGCAAAGTCTGGTTATTTCTGGATGTCTATGCATGCTTATATCGGTGTCTATAGCCATTATATGAAATTCCTCCAAGTAAACAGGACTGATAGCAGCGGCCATGGTTCTGACTGCTGCAACAGAAGGGTGACAGCAGGAACCGGGTTGCCAGCCAAAACAAATCCTCCCCCCACCACCCACCTCCTACGCTACCCCACTAAAATCCCCCTTTCCGTGCCTACCTGATCATTATCCCCTGGCTCTGGACAGTAAGCTGGTAATTTTGGTGTTTATGCAGCCGAGTAGAAACTTTAGTTAGCAGGAAAACCGAAAACTGACAGCAAAAGCCAAAATAACTTTAAGTGGATACAATTCAAAAATAAACTTATCTTTTCAACAGGTAGCATTTCACAGGGTCTGACAATATATATATACACACACACACACACACACACACACGTATGCACACATGCATACACGACAGCACAAGGTCAAACTACAGTATATTTACACGTGCATGTTCAGACTTCAGGACTGCTCCTCATTGGCTAACAGTTCCTGAATGTAAGTATGTGCATGTTTGTACACACTCACACACACTCAACCTCTGAGGACACAACAGTTCATTTTTCTTCCCTGCAGGGAGACATGAGGCTCTGGTCTTAATTTCAAACAATCTTCTACTATGCTGAAACCTACACAACAAGGGACACTCAATACAAATATAACAAACAATGCATTTGAAAATATTTTCATATGTGTTTGTCATCCAAGACACTTGTACTATGTCAAAAAATGTAAATACTTCAACGTTTTTTTTTCTTCTCCTTCTTTCTGCTAGGTCTCAGGAGGTTAAATGAATCAAATCCCTGGTTTGGATTAAAAACTTTGTTTTTTTCAAAACATAAACAATTTGACATTGTTTAGCAGATACATCCCCCCCCCCCCCCCCCCCCCCCATCCCGTAGGATAGAGACCTGGTCCGCAGGATAGGAGGAAGACCTCAAATTTGCACAGCTGCGAAAGGAGCGGCAGAAAACATTAAACGCTTGTTCCTGAACACGAGGGCCTCGTGTCCTCGATCTTAAACTTTCACAAAGACGGATCGGCCAGTTTACTGAAGGCTTTCAAAAATATACAGCGCACCTCCGTAGAGAAAAGAGGTTTGTTATTTCTCCCGAGAACCGAATCGAATGAGGTGCCAACAGCCCAGCGCTCGTAACGCATTATAACCCATGTCGAGAAGTGTAATAACGCATTATAACCCATGTCGAGAAGTGTAATAATGTGATTATAACCCATGTCAAGAAGTGTAATAATGCGATTATAACCCATGTCAAGAAGTGTAATAGCGCGATTATAAGATAACGTGACTGATCTCTGATTGTGTTAAGCATATATGCAAGGCATAGACAGGTGTGCTACGAGCTGATCATAATGTGCTGTACGTTGTCTTTGAGCAAAATGAAACTTTGTAAATGTAATTCACGCAAGAACACCACAAAGCTTTTAAAAACTGCTTTTCATAATCCGTCCTGAACGCGAAACCATTTCAAAAAATATAACTTGGAAGTTAAGAGTTAAGTTCAACAACTTTGAGGAGTTAGGCCAAGACTACGGTTTGTACTAATATCCCCAGCCCTGAATGCGGAGAAGAAAGTACATGTTTTTACTTGTGGGTGTGTACGCACGTACACACAAAGCACTCGGGGGCGTGTACGCACGTACACACAAAGCACTCGGGGGCGTGTACGCACGTACACACAAAGCACTCGGGGGCGTGTACGCACGTACACACAAAGCACTCAGGGGGGCGTGTACGCACGTACACACAAAGCACTCGGGGGCGTGTTCGCACGTACACACAAAGCACTCGGGGGCGTGTACGCACGTACACACAAAGAAGCTTTATTTAAAATGGCGGCATCGTGGGGCAAATCCGCTAGGATCTGGCCGTCCTCCTCGTGCCCTGCTCATCCATCTCTGTCTTCATATACTGACGGAGCGAGGACAGCGATCGCTCGCTCATATACTGACTGAGCGAGGACAGCGATCGCTCGCTCATATACTGACTGAGCGAGGACAGCGATCGCTCGCTCATATACTGACTGAGCGAGGACAGCGATCGCTCGCTCATATACTGACTGAGCGAGGACAGCGATCGCTCGCTCATATACTGACTGAGCGAGGACAGCAATCGCTCGCTCATATACTGACTGAGCGAGGACAGCGATCGCTCGCTCATATACTGACTGAGCGAGGACAGCGATCGCTCGCTCATATACTGACTGAGCGAGGACAGCGATCGCTCGCTCATATACTGACTGAGCGAGGACAGCGATCGCTCGCTCATATACTGACTGAGCGAGGACAGCAATCGCTCGCCGCACACATCGGACCTGAGAGCAGAACCCTGCGCCCGCCACATCTGGAAAAGTCACACACATCCGCGCTGGCTCCCGACCACCGCCGGCCAGATGTTCTCCGCTAGTGGGCTGGAGAATGGGGGGTGGGGGGCGCGGTGGGGGATGGGGGTGGGGAGGGGGTGGGGTTGTGTGTGCTATGGGGGCGGGGGTGCAGTGTGGCACAGCGTGACAAGTGCAAGGGAAATATTTTGGGAGGATTCCTTCCCCCGTCTTTCCCGCTGAGCCGTTGATTTAGGAGTCGAATGACACCCCCCTCGCCCCCCCCCCCCCACCCCCTCGCCCTTGAGCTTTTACAGCAGGCCGTCTTGGCATGCGCCCCCCCCCCCACCCACCCACCCTTCTGTTATTCCACGATTTGCCACCCCACATCTGAGGAAGGTTTCTGACTGAACTCGGTGCAGCAGGGCTTCCTGCCGCCGCGGTCATGCGGTACGTAGCGTCTGGTGAAACCGCACTTTGGCTGAATCACACTCTGACCCTTCGGACGACCGTGGGAAGATCAGCCGCGCTCAAAAAAAAAAATAAAATAAATTCCAGGAACACAAAACGAACACTAATGTTGTAAATGTAACTTTTAAAAAGAACTTGGACCGATGATGCTTCGATAAAAGAATCTACCATGACTGCACATCTCAAAGATCATAGTTGCCCAAAGTACTTTAATGCCAGTAAATTTATATTGGAAGGTGACATCCAATGTTGTGCTTCTAGCCAACGTCTGTCCGCAATAATGAAACTCGGCCAACGCTAACAACAACAGGCAATAATGCAACTTGGCTAGCAACAGCATGAATGAAGCTAGCACAACAGAATGTCCGAAGCAAGCACAAGAAATATACCTGGCAATAGAGCATCATTCCTTCCAGCCAAGAAAAACATGTCCTTTGCTGCTTTCATTTATTATTCAATTTTGCTACACAAACTTTTGATTTCCGCCCTGTAATAAGAACGGTACTGAGTGAGGTGGAAGGCTTCAAAGCTTGTCCCTCCCTCCGCGGCCAAAACTATCTTCAGGTTTTTTTTATAACATGATGATGCTCAGTGTGACCAGTGGCATGAGAAAGACGCCGTCTGCCATTCCACTTTTAAGAGCTTCTATGGGAACATCCATTATGACTCTTGATGATGCTCTGGGTGACCAGTTGCATGAGAAAGATCTCAGTGCCTGCAGCTTCAGAAGAGCTTCGATAAAAAAATGACCAGATTAGCTCAGCACTGGGAAACTGACCTTCTGACCAAGACAGCTGGTTCTGCCTGGGCTCTCCATAGCGTTGCCAGATTTAGAATTTATCAAAATGGAACATGCACAGCTGGAAGCTTAACCACGAACAGGGTGGGGGGCTGTCGAGACCAATGGACATCGCTATCGGAAGCTTTCACGGACACGTATTCATTAGCCTAAAAACGAACAATAAATTTCTTCAATCGATTACTCAGACGAGACACTGTATTGTTCAGGCGGACCTGTACAAATAATCTAAAAAAAACGGTTGCATTCTGGCTGCATCTGGCAACCCCCGAGCTCTCCATGTTTGTGACTGAGAAACGAACGCCGATCCTGCAGGAAGTGGACTGAGCCACGGCGATCACGGCCGGCTCTTTCCCACGGCTTCGCCGTCGCAGGCCCGTTGCGGGAGTGGAAGCTATACGGCGCATGAGTGTTAATTACAGCGCCCTGCCTCTCTCCCGGCTCGAGGGTGCCGTGGGGGCACCGGCTCCGTTAGCGAGCGCTAATTGGTGACAGCGCTTGGGGTCTGGGGGAGGGTGGGGCGGGTGGGGGGGGGGGGCGCAGATCTGCTGATTGCCAGATCTTGAAAAATCTGGAGGGCATTTGCTGTTTCTTGTCTGTGTGTGTCTAAGTGATAGTCATCTCCCCGGTCGTAAATAACAGCAGGAAGGCGTTTTAGTCCAGCGATGGCAACTGCGATTGTGACATCATAAAGAACTTGGTTCGGTAGCCATGGAGCTCGTTGGATGACCTCACAATCATTAACATTCAGGATGATCACCTGCCCTCAATGTGCTGGCTGTCAGCCGATGTCCAGAGATTCCGGAATCCTGTGGTTTCATGAGCCCTCTCTGCACCTGGGCTGTGTGTGTGTGTGTGTGTGTGTGTGTGTGTCCATGTGTGTGTCCGCGTGTGTGTGCGTGTGTGTGAGCATGTGTGTTGTGTAGTTTGGGGGTACTGTCTTGTCACTTGGCCAATTTTCCCCATGTACACAACCAGAAGCCAATGGGCTAGGAGCACACCTTTTTTAGGGGGGCATTTGTGTCAAGAAATTGTGAGGGGGAAGAGTAAAGATGTATAACGATGTTGTAACGAGGTTTCCTCTGGCAGCTGCATGGGCCTGAGGAAGAGGAAGATGCTCGGCATGCTTCAGTGGGGGGTCAGCACCACCGAATCGGACACCAGAGGCTTCCCCTCTCCTTTGGCCTCTGCCCCGCCTCCGGCAGGAGAAGCAGAGGCTCTGTCGACCGATGGAAAGTTTTCCCGTAAAAAAAAAAGCAGCACTTCCCTGAAGAGCGGCTATCGACCGCGCGTGTCGGCGGAGGGAGCCCGTCCGCGGCCTGACGATGCTAAATGGACTCCTGTTAGCCAATCGGACGGATGTCTGGTCCGGTCCGGTCCGGTCCCCGCCACGCTGGTACGGTCTCAGGCCGGCATTAGTCTCAGCCTGGGATCGGAACTGAGCCGCCTATTTATCAACTCCTCCTGTTCGGAGTGGAAAAGCCGTCGATCAATACCCTAAAACTTGACGAATTGCAGCAATTAGTCCCGACCGGCCGCTGTGCCGCTGCACTGGCCGTGTAGGGGCGGTGCAGCAGAAGAGCGTGCTATTTAAACTGCCGCGTAATTAATGGTAAGGCGCTCTAATCCATGTTGGGGAAAATCACTTTTCTACTGCTCAGGAGGCAGGAGTGTGTATCGGTGTACTGCCTCTCCCTGCAGCCGTGCGTGTGTGTGTGTGTGTGTGTGCGTGTGTGTGTGTGGGTGTGCAGTATGTATACTGTTTGTAGCTGTATGTGTGTGCTTGCAGAATGTATACTGTATGTATCTGTGTGTGTGTGTGCAGTATGTATACTATATGTTTCTGTGTGTGTGTGTGTGCAGTATGTATACTGCATATATCTGTGTGGATGTGTGTGTGCGTTTGTGAGTGTGTGTGTGTTTACAAGTGTGAGAGCATGTGTTTGCGAGAGTGAAAGTGTGAGTGTGTGCATGTGTGAGTGTGTGTGTGTGAGAGAGAGATGTAACACAGTTCTGGGTTGTAAGGAAGTGCAGCAGAAGCTTCTCTTATGCACCACCCCCCCACCCACTCTGGGTATACCTGTAACCTAGCAACAGGGAAAAAAACCAGGCCCCCGCCTCGTCCCCACCCCCTTTTCGTTGACTGACAGCTGTAGCCTCAGCTGAGGGTCTCTCCCTCGTCGCCCTCTGGGCCAATCAGAGCGTCCCGTTACAAGAAGAGGTAGAGGTGCGAGGTCACCCCCCCACCCCCCCCCTCCATCCCTGGCAAAGGCGCTGAGAGAGATCACAGAATCAGCCCCCCCACTCCACCCCACCCCCGCCCATCGACTTCATAAATCACTGCTTTGTTCTGCAAGCCAACGGTGGAAAAAACCAGCAGAAAATTCTCTAAAGGTGAGCTTTTCGAACGCAGCTGGTTAATTAACAGGGGAACGCTCGCCACTAATTAGAGCACAGGAGAGCGAATTTATACATACGTGGAATCGGGAGACTGCGGTTATGAATATTGTGACACAATTGCAACAAGAACGACAACAATAAAACAATACCACAGCATGTTCCTGCACAGAACAAACCTTACACAGAGCATGAGGAGTCAGCCATTCGCAAAATTTACCTTTTACACCTGGGAGAGCGTCGGCTAAGCAGGCACCATTTGACCGCACTACAAGGCAAGGCAACAAGGCAATACGCTTGAACAATGTTACCAATGATGGTGGACCTTCGCATTTGAAACACTGTACAATATAACCTTCAGTCATTTTTCCCTCAGTGTAGAGGTTTAGACAGGTAGTTCCTCCCAACACTGATCCTAGACCAGGGCTGCCCAGCCCTGTTCCTGGAGATCTATCTTCCAGTCAGTTATCATTTTCAACCCTAAGATCAAATTCTTCTAAGTAGAAGCTCAATCATATCTCTAGCTGTTTGAATGAGGTGTGGCTTTGTTAGGGTTGGAGTGAAAACCTACAGGATGGTAGATCTCCTGTAACAGGGTTGGGCAGCCCTGCTCAGGATCAACTGAGGTGTTTTTTTATACATAACCTTTAATAATGAAGGTCAGAGTCTTATTGGTTGATCCTAGATCAGCACGGCTGACCGTCAGCGGCTTTGGAGGGAAGACTTTTGAGGACTTTTGAGAACCTCCTTGATCCTCTGGTGTTCTCCAAAGAGAAACATGTGTCAGTTCCATAATGTGCATTTTTTTCTTTCTTTTTTTAACGTGAATTGTATACACTGTGCTGTAGGAATTACACTTGGCACAGAGATACCTGTACACCATGAATTGCTAATCAGCATTCAGGTCCTGTTTTTGCTGCTTCTAACCACTAAGGTAAGATGTGGAGTAAAATTAGAGAATGCTCATGCCAGCCGTTACAGGGTAATTTAAGTGGTTTTTAAGTCTTAAAGTCTTGCGCTTGTATAATGTGCGAAAAAGTAGATGCATGGGGCATCCAGGGATATCCTGTGCCAAGTGTTAAGTGTACAGGAAAGTGAGTAGGCTTGATTTTTTTTTTTTAAAGAAGATCCAGCATATTGTGAAACTGACACTTTTCTGTTTGGACCAAAATTATCTGTGTCATACTTGGGCGTAGCACTAGGTTGGTGGAGTTTGCCATATTTATTCTGAATATTAAATAAAAACCTGTTGCCTCTGTTTAGCATATTTCTTAAAGGAGCTTCTGATCTGCAGATGAGACAGAATCCTCCAGGTTGAAAATCACCTTTTTTATCTCGTTTCTCATCCTCAGGTTTCACAGGTACCTGTCAAAACAGCGCCAAACCAGCTGAAGAGAAAGGGAAGAAGGGAAGGGATGAAAAGAGAGACCTCGTGTTCCTTTGAATCTTAAGCGGTTTATCTCTCGTTCTCTTTTTTTCATGGCTTTTGAAAGGAGGATCATAGGATGAAAATTAACAGAAGGAATCAGCTGGCTATCAGGCCAAAAAAAAAGCACACGCATATACACACACACACACCCCCCCACACACACACGCACCCATCCATGCACCCACACATGCACACATACACACATACACATGTGCACACATACACACACACACGCATGCACACACATACACACACACAAACAGTGGGGGAAAAGGTTTTTTGAACAAAAAAGGCAAATTGAACTAAGAAGGTCTCGTTAAAGGACCTGATTAATGCAGGAAATCCAGCACACTACAGATAAAACCTCACCGTTATGGACTGACTGGCCAGGGGAACACGCTACAAAATCGGTAGCGGTGCAGCAAAAAAAGCTCTATCAATATCAAACTCTTTCTTATGACTAATGCAGGCGTTCAGCCACAACAACAAAAAAATCAATACCAGACAAAGGGTCATGTCTACACACTATTGCTGAATACTACAATATGGTTTTCAAAAATGAAAACAAACAAGCAAAATCTGCAAAAGATGGAAAACACAAGTGGGTCCCGGACAAGGGGGACGCATTATCCGGAAAAATTAAAACCATTAACACACGAGAAGCGCAACGCCGCTGGTTTAATTATTAAATTATTCACACGAAGTTGCACCGCTAAAAAAATGAGAGCGGCCTATTTAAAAATGACGGCGGCAGTAACGCAAGTCACCATTCAATCGATAAAGGATCCAAAGTATGGAACTTAGTTACATACGTGTATTTAGAAGTGTTCCGCACAGCCATGGTTCCAGATGAGTTCATTCTCATCCAATTTCGACAAGTTCTGGGCTTCTAATCCACAGACTTGTTCTATTTTCGACGGGTGAGGTGTCTCCAGGATAACTCCACCATACTCAAAATTCAGCGGTCAAACCCAAAGCCTTCCTTTCCTTCAGAGACTAAACATACAAAACGTATATAACCAAGGTTTAATTACGATTTCAGTCTTCAGCAAAAGAAGCCTTGAACTCTGGGTCCTGCAAGCCACAACCTGCAATATACCAGGAAACACAACAGTCTACATGATAGGTTTGCCTTTCAAGGCCAAGACAGGCTCAGCCCTTTGAAGAGCACTGTAGGTTTTCTGGAATGTTTTTGTTTTTTCTTCAGAATTCTAAGTCCGTATTCTAGAACTCCTGGAGGCAGCTACTTTCAGCTACCAGTAGCGATTGTGACATCAGCATTAGAATGTTCATTCCAATAGAATATTTGTGATCTTTCTCCTTAAAAGGGTCAATCTGCTATTCTGTCCACCCGAGCATTACCCCCGAGATACTGCTTACACCACTGCCATTCAGCAGTGTCCAGAGGCATTTACACAGCTTGCATTTTTACACAGTATCCATTTGTACAGCTGGATGCATACTGAAGCAATTCAGGTCAAGAACCTTGGAATGGGAAGGGTCTCGTGGTGTAAGTAATGACCCCATGCTCATGACCCCCAGCTGCGATGTCGACAGTTCAAATCCGGTCGTGCGACCTTTGTCATATGTCTCTCCCTCTCTCTCCCCACTCTTACCGTCTCTCTACACTGTCCTGTCCAATAAAGCAGAAAAAGACCTAAAAATACATTAAGAACCAGGCTATAGCAGTGTCCTACCTGCGAATCGAACCCGCTACCTCGAAGTGACAAGCCTTTACCCATTACCCTACACAGCTGGCCATTGTTTTAAGGGTTAGAAAGAGTTTGCATCAATCGAGCAGGAAAGGTAAGACTGACCAGATGGAACTAAGTTTTTACCTGCCCAGGTAGCAGTTCTACACCTGAAAGGGTTTATTGTACTTTCACACCTGAGGCTGGTTTTACCTCATCTCCTATGAGACTAGCGGTTTCCCCAGGTGCTCACACACTAAAAATATGACTTCACAGGATTTGACCTCAAACCCATATTTTCAATAAAGCAAAAAAAAAAAAAATCTATAAATAAACAGAAACACACACACACACACTTTTACAACAACGGTGCGTGTTTGCGTAGTTTGGCAGCCACCTCTTGTCGCAGCAAATTACAAAAGCGCACACGCGATGGATTAGCCAACGAGCAGAACCGATGCCAAGACATCGGCGTCGCAACCGTTAGCAGTCGTTAAGACGGGAACCCGCAGCGTGAAGTGGGGCCCGAGGGGAGGACTGGGAGTGCAGTGCTTTGAGCAGCTGATGGGTTTCAGCATATTGTGTTTTATGTAGCCCAGGTAAGGTTAGTAAACCTATTTTTTTTAAAAACAATTCCAACGTTAGTGGAGCCAAGATGCAGTGTAAACAGGTGTGTTATCAGAGGGGCGAACAGGGACTCGGCTGACTTTAGTGAGGGGGGGCGGGAGGTGGGGGGGGGGGGACTTGGGTGCGATGGACTGGTGAACTGTCCAGGGTGTATTCCTGCCTCTCGCCCAGTGCGTGCTGGGATAGGCTCCAGCACCTCCCGTGACCCTGACCAGGAATAAGAGGGTATAGATGATGGATGAGTGGGGGGGGGCTCTGGGGGGAGGGGGGGGAGAGAGTGGAATACAGATGTGGCCAAGAAGAGGCAGAGGGACACTTTAGGGAAGGAACCAGAGGCGGCTTGAACCAAGAAACAGGACAAGAAGCCACTTGGGGCCCCACCACCACCAGGGGGCCCTCAAACAATTCTCAAATATATATAATATTTACAATGCATCATTATTTAAACAGGTCCCTCCTGCAGTTTTGCCTATTTACAATGTGCATGCATGTCGTGTTCATTAAAAATGAACACAAGAGGAGGTGGATTCAAGAGCGGTAGGGGGAGGGGGAAGGTAAGTGGGTTGGGGGGGGCCCTCAAATCAAATCAAATCCTGCTTAGGGCCCCTCAAAGGCCAGGACTGGCACCTGGAGGGCCGTAACCTCTGGAGCTGGCAGCAAAACCGCCAACTGCTGGCGCCAACGCCACCTCCAGACGTACCGCTACGAACACGCTAGCATCGCGCTACGAACACGCTAGCATCACGCTACGAACACGCTAGCACCACGTTGGCAAAAAAAAAAAAACACCCCAGAGAATGCAAAGAGCGCGAGAGCGTAAACTCCGTCTGGGGAAACTAAGCCAAGTCACGTGACTGGCGTTCCATCTCACCAGCGCACGGCAACAGAAGTACCGACATATTTCGCCATTTAAACATTCCACACAGAATTGAGAAGAAGCAATTACATTAACACGTGTAATGCAATACAAACGCGCAGCCAAAAATGCTCCTTAAGACACAAAACCATTGTGTTCGCTGTTTGGACAGCGGTGGAGAGGATTCTTGTTTATTCTAATATTCGAATGGATTAAAAACAAGAACCTTTTTTTTTCCCACCAGCTAAGTGCGACCCCCAAAAAAAACCAAACGCACAACTGAAGCAACAAGTTGCAGACGGGGTGGGGGGGGGGGGGGGGGGGGGGGGGGGGGGGGGGGGTGGGGGGGGGGGCAATAAGCTGAGGCCTCACACTCGTTATAACGCCAACAACGTGTTTACGATTTATTTTATTTTTTTAAAAAGCAACGTTTCAACACCCCCACAGAAACGTTCTCCTCTAAAGTTCTTGCGCAGCGAAGGACCGGGTTCACATTAAGTCACATAATTGCGGGTGAACGGCTGAGAAAAGCAGCCAGCGTTCACGAAGCTGACAGAGGCACAAGCTCAGCAAGAAGTTTCCCCAATTATTTTTCGCACAGGAGCAAAGAACACGCTAAACGTGTCGTTTAAATAACACAGAGAGCTTTCAGCAGCTGTGGCAGCCTTTCCCCCATACTGGTGCTAAACAGACAAATAAAAATCAGACATCTTTGCTTGGCTTTGAATCTGCAGCTGTGACACCATATCCTTCAATCCAAAAAATAAATTTTAAAAAAAGCACCGCTCTGTAGGATTAAGGGAAATATTAAAGCCAGCCGATGTATTCCACAAAGAGGCATATGGTTATGAACGCTGATCAATGTCCCCGGAATTTCATTAAGCCCTCCAACTGTGTTCTCCGAGCAGCCACACACACAGAGCGGCCGTGATTGGCCGCGCTGAGAGCGGCCGTGATTGGCTGCGCTGAGAGCCCAGTCCTGCTGGAACAGCCCGTGGCTGGCGAGGTAAATAGAGAAATAAAACAGCATTAACGTATGAGACGGGGTCGGATACGGCGTCCTGCGCTTCCTCACCCCCGACAGGACACCTCTCGCCCCCCCCAACCCCCCCCAACCCCCCAATGCCTGGCAGGTAAGAGTGTGCATGGGGTGCAGGTCCTCTTTTTGGGGGGGGGGGGGGGGGGGGGGGGGCGTGGTTCTGCGCAGTTTGTGAGACTTGGGTCCAGCCAGGAGAGGGTTAATTTCAGCCTAGCAGTTGGGCCAGCTGTCACTCTACTAGGCAAGGGGGTGGAGGGGGGGTGGGGGGGTGGGGGGGTTCGGGGACCCTATATGCCTGCGCTAACGCTCCCTCCTGCCAGAGTGATCAAACAAATTTTAAAAAAATTTAAATAAATGAGAGCAATTAATTGATGGTTGTTAATTGAGGAGGTGAGAGGGTGAGAGAGAGAGAGAGAGAGGAGCGTGTCTTTTCCCGCTTCTCACACCACGGAGACGATTTCAGGAGCGGAGACGACGGAGAATTCAAATGTCCTGATAAATCAGGATTCTGCTCAGACTCCGAGGTCATCCAGCATTCTGAGACCTGCTGGAACCAGAGCTCTGAGGGGGGGGGGGCAGGGGGGGGGCAGGGAGGTGGGGTGGTCCAGCAGCCTCTGCTCTCTTAAGAACGGCCAACAATAAAAAAACAGAGAAACTGACAAGACAAGAAAAAGATAAAGGAGGGAAAGATGGGGAGACAGGGAGGGAGATAAAGGGAGAGAGAGACAGGAACAGAAAAGGAAAGTGATAGAATGAGACAGAGGAAGACAGAGAGAGAGAGAGACCACCATAATGCCAGAGCACCATAGCACTGAGGACAGCACCATAACACCATAGGACTAAGTACAGCAACACAACAACCCAACAGCAGAATCAACCAAATTATACAACAACAACAACAAAAAAACTATTGGGACAACACAAACAAAAACACAAAGCAAAATTGAAAGCTACCTGGCCCTAAAAAGAGACTTGCCCCAGCAGACGAACTAACCTGAGGAATCATAAACAAAAGAAAACACTGACAAAGTGTGGACGTGGTGAGCACGGGCAGGCGTTGGATAAAGCGGACCGCACAGACAGGACCAGCTTCACTCACACAGGCACCCGCGAGGGCAGGAGACAAAATGCCACTTCCTCATAAAGCGAAAAGCGGAGTATAAGCTCTGCGCTCCCCCCCAAAATAAATAACATCTTCCGCCTGAATCTGAGGGCCTCTCGCAAGAAGACAGGCCGCTCTTCCTCCCGAGGGAGAGGAGGGAGTGTGCGGCAAACGGCAATACAGGATGCCAATGTCGGCGACGACCTGAGGGACAGGAAGTGAACAACCTGAGGGACAGGAAGTGAGCAACCTGAGGGACAGGGAGTGCTGAAAAACGGAAATTTAATTATATATATATATACGCATACATATGCATTAGGTATTGTATTTTATTGTACATGTTTTTTCCCCTCCTGTTCCATTCAAATACACTTATGTTTTCTTATACTCATGTTTTGGCAACAGACTTGTCATGCCAATAAAACACATCTAGACGAGATGAGAGAGGGAGAGAGAGAGAGAGGCAGACAGACAGAGAGGCAGAGACAGACAGCGAGAGAGAGAGAGAGAGAGATGAGGCTGTCTTGATTCCAGTCTGAACCAGGCCGGTGTCTAAGCTGCGTGGTTCTGAAGGAGTCCAGACAGGGGGCTACAGGACAGTATTAGTCCCTCATTATCCAGCCAGGCCCGGGGAACCTGCTGTTCCACAGCCTCTAATGAGGAAGCTCACGGTAACGACGGTAACGACGGTAACGAAGGTCAACGCTGAGCAATTACACACCGCGCAGACAGCCGAGAGCATGTGTGTGTGAGTGTGTGTGTGTGTGTGTGTGTGTGTGTGAGTGTGGCTACGTGTATGTGTGTGTGTCTATGTGTGTGTGAGTGTGTGTGTATGGCTATGTGTGTGTGCGAGTGTCAGTGTGCATGCTCCTCTGGAAGATTCTCTAAGCATCTAAACAGAATGGGAACAGAGGAAAGGTGAGAGCGGTCAGACCTCCACCAAGATAACTAATGATGACAGAAAGAGATATGTGGACAGAGAGAGAGAGCGATGGAGCGACAGAAAGACAGAGAGAGAGAGAGAGAGAGAGAGAAGCAGAGCGAGTGAGGAAGGGAGGACAGAGCGTGGCAGTGAATGCCGTGTACAGATTCCTACGGCCACGACAACCATCCTCTGTGTCAAAGCGCAGA
This sequence comes from Anguilla anguilla, assembly GCF_013347855.1. Classification (NCBI taxonomy): domain Eukaryota; kingdom Metazoa; phylum Chordata; class Actinopteri; order Anguilliformes; family Anguillidae; genus Anguilla; species Anguilla anguilla. The sequence continues at coordinate 2,893,905 of NC_049203.1, forward strand.
GCGGAGAGAGGAGAGAGAGATGGAGAGAGCAGAAGGAGGGAGAGACAGGAAAGAGGAGAGGAGAGTGAGGAACTGAACTGCTCCTGGGAGGGCCACACGAGCAGAAAGGATTGAGTCGGACGCGTCGATGTGAAGGTGCTGTCACCATTTCACCAACTGCAGCTCCGCACCAACCTGAGGGGGGACGGGGGGGGTGGGGGCCTGGTTGGGGGGGGGGGGGGTGATGACTGTGCTAAATATGATCAAATCAAAAACATAAAAACATTTGAAGAACACCTCCTTCTCCTGAACTGGACCCTGACCCACACACAGAGAAGAGCTGCAGAGGAAGCTGGGGGTGCATGTTTTGGCTGGGCGGGGCGGGGCGGGGTGGGTCAGACCCCCCCCCCCTTCCGACTCTCCCCCCAGCCCCATCCTCAAGCCACCTTAGTGTTTGCCATTGGGCCCCGTTTCATTATTAAGCCTGAATAATTCATAGATCTATCAATAATTTAGCTTTAATTAGCTCAGTTACAGAGTGCCTGTCTCTGGGCACCCCCCCCCCCCCCCACACCGAGGAGAGGGGAGACCGTCTTCCCAGAATCCTCCTGTGCTCATATTTAACGGCCGTACGTTGGCTTTTACGAGCACCAGGTGCGCCCGTAAAATTGCCATGGAGACGGGGTGACAGCCGGGGGGGGGGGGGGGGGCGAGAGAAGACAGAGGACGTCCCGCGATCAGACGCGACACGATAACGCGATGTCACATCATAAAACACCCTTAAAACACGGCCCTTACCCAAACAGCAGGACAGCCGGGGCACACGCTCCCATTTCACCCCGCAAAAGAGTTATCAGTGTAGATCGTCTGATATTTCATAAAATATTCGGCAAAACGTGTGGACTTGCATAAACGTGATGAACAATGAAATGTTGAGTCATTTCTCTAAAAAGGACTATAATGAGCCAGCCTGGTTCCAGCTCTACAGTGGGAAAGGGCTATAATGAGCCAGCCTGGTTCCAGCTCTGCAGTGGGAAAGGGCTATAATGAGCCAGCCTGGTTCCAGCTCTGCAGTGGGAAAGGGCTATAATGAGCCAGCCTGGTTCCAGCTCTACAGTGGGTAAAGGCTATAATGAGCCAGCCTGGTTCCAGCTCTACAGTGGAAAAGGGCTATAATGAGCCAGCCTGGTTCCAGTTCTACAGTGGGAAAGGGCTATAATGAGCCAGCCTGGTTCCAGCTCTGCAGTGGGAAAGGGCTATAATGAGCCAGCCTGGTTCCAGCTCTGCAGTGGGAAAGGACTATAATGAGCCAGCCTGGTTCAGCTCTACAGTGGGAAAGGGCTATAATGAGCCAGCCTGGTTCCAGCTCTACAGTGGGTAAGGGCTATAATGAGCCAGCCTGGTTCCAGATCTACAGTGGGAAAGGGCTATAATGAGCCAGCCTGGTTCCAGCTCTACAGTGGGAAAGGGCTATAATGAGCCAGCCTGGTTCCAGCTCTGCAGTGGGAAAGGGCTATAATGAGCCAGCCTGGTTCCAGCTCTACAGTGGGAAAGGGCTATAATGAGCCAGCCTGGTTCCAGCTCTGCAGTGGGAAAGGGCTATAATGAGCCAGCCTGGTTCCAGCTCTACAGTGGGAAAGGGCTATAATGAGCCAGCCTGGTTCCAGCTCTACAGTGGGAAAGGGCTATAATGAGCCAGCCTGGTTCCAGCTCTGCAGTGGGAAAGGGCTATAATGAGCCAGCCTGGTTCCAGCTCTACAGTGGGAAAGGGCTATAATGAGCCAGCCTGGTTCCAGCTCTACAGTGGGTAAAGGCTATAATGAGCCAGCCTGGTTCCAGCTCTACAGTGGGTAAAGGCTATAATGAGCCAGCCTGGTTCCAGCTCTACAGTGGGAAAGGGCTATAATGAGCCAGCCTGGTTCCAGCTCTATAGTGGGTAAGGGCTATAATGAGCCAGCCTGGTTCCAGCTCTACAGTGGGAAACGGCTATAATGAGCCAGCCTGGTTCCAGCTCTACAGTGGGAAAGGGCTATAATGAGCCAGCCTGGTTCCAGCTCTATAGTGGGTAAGGGCTATAATGAGCCAGCCTGGTTCCAGCTCTACAGTGGGAAACGGCTATAATGAGCCAGCCTGGTTCCAGCTCTACAGTGGGTAAAGGCTATAATGAGCCAGCCTGGTTCCAGCTCTACAATGGGTAAGGGCTATAATGAGCCAGCCTGGTTCCAGCTCTACAATGGGTAAAGGCTATAATGAGCCAGCCTGGTTCCAGCTCTACAATGGGTAAAGGCTATAATGAGCCAGCCTGGTTCCAGCTCTACAATGGGTAAGGGCTATAATGAGCCAGCCTGGTTCCAGCTCTATAGTGGGTAAGGGCTATAATGAGCCAGCCTGGTTCCAGCTCTATAGTGGGTAAGGGCTATAATGAGCCAGCCTGGTTCCAGCTCTATAGTGGGTAAGGGCTATAATGAGCCAGCCTGGTTCCAGCTCTATAGTGGGAAAGGGCTATAATGAGCCAGCCTGGTTCCAGCTCTACAGTGGAAAAGGGCTATAATGAGCCAGCCTGGTTCCAGCTCTACAGTGGGAAAGGGCTATAATGAGGCAGCCTGGTTCCAGCTCTACAGTGGGAAAGGGCTATAATGAGGCAGCCTGGTTCCAGCTCTGCAGTGGGAAAGGGCTATAATGAGGCAGCCTGGTTCCAGCTCTACAGTGGGAAAGGGCTATAATGAGCCAGCCTGGTTCCAGCTCTATAGTGGGTAAAGGCTATAATGAGCCAGCCTGGTTCCAGCTCTATAGTGGGTAAAGGCTATAATGAGCCAGCCTGGTTCCAGCTCCACAGTGGGTAAAGGCTATAATGAGCCAGCCTGGTTCCAGCTCTCAGCACTACAGCGATAAAGCTGAAGAAACTGGAAAAGGTTGAATATTTCCCCAGGGAACGGCCTAAGCCCTGCAGCTATAAATCGAGCTCAGACTAAAGAGATCAAGAGGAGAGAGAGAGGGAGGAGGGAGGAGAGAACAGGAAAAGAACGTGTTCCTCTTTAAGTTAGGGTGTTTGTGTGTGAATGTGTACGTGTGTGTGTGTGTGTACATACGTGTGTGTGTCTGTGTGTGTGTACGTGTGAGTGTATTTGTGTGTGTTTACATGTATGTGTTTATGTGTTTGTGTGTGTGTGCATGTGTTTGTGTGTGCATGTACGTGTGTGTATGTGTGTGTGTGCGCATGTGTTTGTATGTGTGCATACGTGTGTGTATGTGTATGTATGTGTGTGTGTGTGTGTGTGTTTGTATGCGTGTGCATGAGTTGGTGTGCATGTGCATACATAGTGGACCTCTAAGCTCTGGGGTAGGCCACTGAACCACTGGACATCTTGTGTTGCATCCAAATGACCGATACCTTTCTCTTTCCCTCTCCCTCCTTCCCTCTCTCTCTCTGCTTTTGTATTCCTCCAGCTCTCTCCCTCTCTTTCTCATCGTCTCTCTCCCTCCCAGATTCAAATATAAATTCAGACACGATTGGATCCACATGCAGACCACAGGCCCAGAAAGCCACATGCTCCACACACCCTACACACACACACACACATTCCATACACACACCCTACACACACACTCCACACACACCCCACACACACACACACACACACACACATCCCACACACACACACTTCACACACACCCCACACACACACTCCACACACACACACTCCACACACACCACACACACACACACCCTACACACACACTCCACACACACCCTACACACACACACACACATTCCATACACACACCCCACACACACACACTCCACACATGCTCCACACACACTCACACACACACTGTCAGCAGCAGCTTGTCCTGCCACTTGAGCCTTGGCGTCCAGACTTGCAAATAAAAAACGGACCACCCCCCTGCACGCCCCTTCCCCCCTCCCCCCTCCCCCCCCACCAAAAAAACAAAGCACCGCCCGCTGCAATACGTCCGCCTCGAGCCTACCCACCGGAAACTTCCGGAAAAACCGCCGATCGACCCGCCGGACGCTCTCAAAAGACGAGGGGCGAGCACCGGCGGCCCCTGCGGGCCGAGCACCGCCCCGTGGTGCACCCCGATCCGCCCGCCCGGCTCCCGCTCCGACTCCGATCGATCCCGTCTGCGGAGTCACAGCGGCGGACAGGAAACTCCGACCCTCCACAGGACCGTTTTCACCAAATCAAAAGAAAAAAAGAAAAAAAGAAAAGAAAGAAAGAAAGAAAGAAAAAAAAAAACACTTTCAAAAAAGACCGGAATGATATCTTTATCGACGTCCAGCGGCGCTGACCGCGAGAGGCGGCCTATTCATCGCAGGCCCGCCCCCCCCCCCCCCCCCTCACAGAAGCGTGAAAGAAAGAGGCCGAGAACGTTCGTTTAAAAACAGAAAAAACAAAACCTGAACGGATTACATGTAATTCAGCGCACGGTAAATGAATTCGGTGCCACGTATCAAAAAAGTGCAGAAACCTTGGAGGAATCACGGAGCCGTAACAGAAATACACTTAATCACATACAATGTCAGGGTGGGGTTTCGGGTTAGGATTACACAGATAACCTCAAACATGCAGCTTACAGTAAATTACAACAAGATGTACGCACACCGCAGGTCCATATGTGGAACACATGCACCTCACGACATCACATATATAACATTACCATACATTTCCAAAAAATACAGCCAGATTTCCCCAGAAAGAGAGGCTGCATTTGCATTGGATTAGACTTTTTTTTAAATAGCGCCTTTTCCGCAGTCAGATATTTAGCGTTAGCGGTTGAAGCGCTAGCCGCCGCAGTCCTGCTTAAAGACGTCTTTGGCAGAAGGTGTCACGTCTTTGCAGGCAGAACACAGAGAAACAGGAAGAGGAGGCTGACTTCCTGTCTGTGCGGTGCTGCGTGGACAGTCATTTGGAAAGGTGTCCAGAGTGTGACAGGAGCACTCCTCAGACTGATATTTCAGGAGTCTGCCCAGAACCATTATTTTGAGAAGGGGGATGGGAGGGCGGGAGGGCGTGGGGGGGCAACACGTTTCCTTTTTTCCATCATCTTTTCTTTTCTGCCTCCTGCATCACAGAGACACCGGTGGGGTGTTTGGGGGGGGGGGGGGTGGAAGTTTTTTATGTGCTCTCCTCCTTCCGCCCCTCATAAGGCAGTGTGATGTCCGCGGCTGTCCACGGCACACACGAACGTGCGGGAAAGAGCAGGAAGTGAGGCGTCGTGGCTGTTTGGCATGCACGGTCACGCTCGGGGGGGGGGGGATGAGGGGGGAGGACAGAGCGGCAGGTCAACGTCGATGCGCAACAGCCACTGAAATATCACCCTGCCCTCTGACCGTCCGAATAGCTCCGTCCCCTTTAACCCTTTAATGGAATGAGATAACACGTGTGATCAGAATGTTCTGAACTGAACATTCTGAAGCTGATGATGTCACAATCACTGCTGGTGACTGAAAGCAACAGAGTTCTAGAACACTGGCTTAGAATCTAAAAAAAAAACATTCCAAAAAAGCTACTCTTCAAAGGGTTAATGAGGCCTCATCCCGGCAGGGAAAAAAGGGATTACAACCCCCACCCCCCCCCCACCTCCACTTTCCGTTCCACAGCAAATTATCCACTGACCACCAACCAAAGACATATACATTACATTTTGGGGGGGGAAAAAAAGAAAAGGAGAAAAACAGTGAGAGGACGAAGCTCAAGGGCTGAACAGAAAAGGAAAGAAAGCAGAACTGAGGATCGGGGAGCTCGCGTCTGAGATACTTCAGCTGTTGAGCTAACTAACGCCATCACCGAACCTAAAACTGCTCTGATTGGCTGTCTCATTAGGACTTGTTCTTCACTAAAGGCTGACGTGGAGACATAACAGCCAAAGCACGGCGTCGAGATGCAGCCTGTCCAAGCCCTGCAGGCACGGAGGAGGGAAGGAAACTAATGATGTGCGCCAAACTGATCTCAGAACAGCCCCAGCGACACGTCCCAGAACAACACGCTACAGGGCAGGCACACCCCAAACTGATCTCAGAACAGCCGCAGCGACACGTCCCAAACCAACACGCTACAGGGCAGGCACACCCCAAACTGATCTCAGAACAGCCCCGGCGACATTTCCCAGAACAACACACGTGCAGGACACAGGACTGATCATTCAAGCCCCCCCACTGCCCGCCCGCCCCCACAACAATGCTGGCAGAGTCTGTGGGCCTCTGAAGGAGCTTTCTGAATTTACTTTGCCCCCTCTCTAGATTTTACTCGGCTCGTGGGGAGGCGCACCTCGTCCTGGCAGGCAGAGAGGGGCGTCGCCAGAGGATTTGGACCAAATAAAGTGACCTTCGACTCTGTCATTTTCTGTACGGAGGCAGTTCAGCCCACAGACCTCCCCACCTGTAGGTGGCGCACTTCAGAAGCCCCGTGGGAACTGTGGTATTTACGAAGCTGCTTAAATTGGGATTACCAAACCACAAAAAGTTACAAAGAGGGGAAAACAGCTGTTTTTATTCCATCACATGATGACATAAACATAGCTGTGCTGCTATTTCAGCTGATCTCTAACATGTTTTAAACGATTCTCAGACCAGGATGTGGGTAATGTCATAAAAAAAGGACATAAATGAAGGAGGCATTAGGTTGTGTTGGCCGTCTCCACAGCGCTGTATCCATCTGTGGGTTTTGGCTGGACCCCATCGTCGGTGGGATGCGGGTGTGTCATGTTACCCTGTCACCACGGGGACCCGGCTCTCCCCCGGACACAGGACCACCCTACCCCCCCTCTCTCTGCCCCCCCGTCACCATGGAAACCGGGGGAACAGAACGTGTTCCGTGTGCGCACCGACTGCAACCGTACCTGCCAGTCAGGGCCCGGCGGTAAGTCAGTACCCCCCCCCCCCCCGAAAACGGGAAACAGAGCTCTCTGCAACAGGGGTCCTCAAACTCCAGTCCTGGGGGGGGGATTCTGCAGCCTCTGCTGGTTTTTGTGATTTCCTTTTAATCAACAGTCAACTTAGGCCACGGAAACACGGTGTTTAGCCAGTTCATGACTTTAATCAAGCACAGGTGCAGGAACACATCAACAACCAGCAGACACAGCGAGCCTCCATGATTTCAGTTTCAATGGCCAGCTCTACAATATCTCTCTAATCCCAGATATTAATAACTCATTCATAATCTAGCATTCGTATTGTAAACAGTTGTATTTTGTAACCTCTGCCTTTGGCAAAGCACACGTGCCTACGTTTGTCATGCCAACAAAGCACTTTGAAACTGAAATAGAGATGGAAAGAGAGAGAGATAGCGAGATATGAAGAGATAGAAGGAGATAGAGAGGGAGACAGAGAGAGACAGACACAGAAAGAGAGAGTAAGCCTGCCCTTCTCCTTTAGCAATACCCTTTTTAATAAAGCAGCGGTCAGTGATAGTTCTGTTGCCAGGAGATGCACTGAAAGGCTGAGTGATCTATTCCTCTAACTCTCACTCTCTCTCTCTCTCTTTCGTTCTCTCCCTCTCTCTTTCTCTATCTTTTTAATTACCCGGTGTCTCTTTCTGCTGGTGGCACAGAGAGACAGAGAAAGAAAAAGAGAGAAAGAGGGAAACAGAGACAGAGAGACAGAGAAAAAAGACAGAGAGAAAGAGAGATGGATAGACCGATTTGAAACAAAACTGTACCTAGTATTGGGAATCTCAAAAAGAAAAATGACAAAGTAAACGTTATCAGGCCCTATGAAGACAGTACAGTGTAGCAAACTACCTGACCACAGTCAGCGACAACAAAAACTGAGACCCATCTTGCCGGGTCACAGACTCAGCGAACACCACCTGGCCATAGAGCCAGGCACAGAAAGCCACGGTGGCTGGAGGACAGAAGACTGTGCCAACACCGAAACCCTGTCCTGGTCGCATGTGCCAAATTTGACCGAATGCGCAAAAAAATTGGCCAAAAATGTCCTCAAATCAAAAAGCCCACTTAATGCCGATAAGCTACCCTTCTCATTAGGGGAAAACAAAAGATTGCTGCAGATTAATAGCACACTTTGCGAACTCTCTCCACACAATGAGTGACCCTATCATGCGCACACACACACACACGCACGCACGCACACATGCGCGCACACACACACACACACAATCCTAACATCACTTACTGTCATTTTTGTTATAGTTTGTTTTTATCCATTTTCCACTACTGCAGCAGGAGTAGGCAATGTTTTTCCATATATTTAAATTTATATCCCATAATCTACAATCCATATTGTACAGTTTTATTACGTAACCTCTGCTCTGGTAGTACAAGTGCCAGTATCTGTCATGTCAATAAAGCACTATGAAGTTTGAAATTTGAGAGGGAAACAGACAGAGAGAGAGAGACAGAAAGAAGGAGAGATTGAGTGTGAACGAGAAGGAGAGGAGAGAAAAAGAGAAGGAGGGAAGACAGAAAGAGAGAGAAAGAAGGAGGGAAGATAGAAAGAGAGAAAGAGCGACAGAGAGAAGGACGGAAGACAGAAAGAGAGAAAGAGCAACAGAGAGGAGGAGGGAAGAGAGAAGAAGAGAGAGAAAGAGGGGTAGATAGGCTGTGCTCATGCTAGCCACAGATGGGTCGGTATCTGGGAGATACTTCACAGGACCGCTTTTGTTTCTCCCGAGGCTGATCTTCTGCCAAAACGCTGGCCTCATCGCCCCTGTGACCGCCTGGGACAGGCCTCAGCTGATTCCACACACGTCTCCCCCCCCACCCCCCCCCCCACAGCCCCAAACCCACACCCAAACCCCTCAGAACCCGTTGCCAGGCCCGGAAGCTTCCGTCTGTGCCTGGCACGAGAACGCTCCCAGAGTTCCGGTCTCCGGCAGCCTGGACATCAAAGCCACGAAGCAGCGCGGGCTCCAGAGCGGCCGGCGTTCCCGGGAACGCCGAGGAGCCGGCGGAGACCGTCCCCACGTCCAGAGGACCGCGCGGATCCCGGACCGGATACGAGCCCGGGGAACTCTCACCCCCACCGCAGGGAAAACAGAGCTTCTGGAAATTTGGGGCGTGTCGGTGATCAGCGGCAGTTTCCCCGTGTCACACGCGTGTATTTTTCCAGAAACGTCCGCACACTCCCGAGCCCGCGTCTGTGATCGGGAATTTCTAGACTCGGATAAAGCTGATTAATTCATGGACTCTGCCCGCACTGATTTTTCACAGTGTCCTGAGACGTGGACGGCCATGTCCGGGCATTTATGGCAAATGTCCAGTCACAAAACTATGTCCATTTCCAACACAGACACTGTGGATTTCATCACTGACACACTCCGCACGCTGCAGGAAATGTGTCCCTTTTCAGATTTTGCGTCCGCCCCCCACCCCTCGTAAAAACACACCTTTTCATGCCGCGCCCCGCCCGTCTCAGACTGATCCCAGAACAGCAGCAGTCCCCCCCCCCCCCACAGAGCAGCGGGATTCCCGCTCCGGCGCGGTCCCCCTCCGTTCCCGCTGTGGCGCCATCCGTCCACGTTTTTCCTCAGGGGAAAACTCCCCCCCCCCCCCCCACCCTGTCCCCCAACCAGACTGAGACCCCAATCTGCATCTGATTAACAGTGTTCCCCTTGCTGTCTCACACTCTGTCTCCCTCTCTCGCTCTCTGTCTCTCTCTCTCTCTCTCTCTCTCGCTCTCTGTCTCTCTCTCTCTCTTTCTCGCTCTCTGTCTCTCCCTCTCCCTCTCCCCCCCCTCTTTCTCTCTCTCTGTCCATCAGGCCCGCGATTTTTTAATGAGCGGCGAAATGGACGATCCCGTCGCTCCCTCCCTCGGTCCGCGGCGGGTGGCGAGCGCTCTCTCTCTCTCTCTCTCTCTCTCTCCTCCACGATTCTCAGAGCTTATTTTTATCCCCCCCCCCTCCCAGTGTCCCCATTCCCCTCCCACTGCCAGAACACACCGGGCAGGTGAGAGGGGGAGGAAGAGAGACAGAGAGAAAGAAAGGGAGGAAGACAGAGAGAGAAAAAGAGAGAGACAGAGGGAGGGAGGAGAGAGGGAGGGAGGGAGAGAGGAAGAGGGGGAAAGAAATAAAGGAAGATAGAGAGAAAAAGAAAGGGAGGAGGAAGGAAGGGAGATAGAGAGAGTGAGAAAGAGGGGGAGGAGGAAGGGAGGAAGATTGAGAGAGAAAGCGAGAGAGAGGGGGAGGAGGAAGGGACAGAAAGATAAAGAGATAGAGAGACAGAGAGAGAGAGAGAGACAGCTTCATATCTTGAGTCAAAGCGATGGCCCTGACGTTCTCCCACAATGCAGCGGTGGAGAGCGGCGGCCTTGGACCAGGCCGAGGGGTCATTACTTAAACAGCAGCTTCAGCGGGAGAGACAGACCCCGGGGAAAGAGAGAGGGAAGGGCTCAGCCAGAGAGAAATAAAAAACTGTGTGTGTGTGTGTGTGAGAGCGTGTGTGTGTGTGAGAGTGTGTGTGTGTGTGTATCTGTGTGTGTGTGTGTGTGAGTATCCGTGTGAGTATCCGTGTGTGTGAGAGTGTGTGTGTGTGTGTGTGAGTATCCGTGTGTGTGTGTGAGTGATTGGGTAAGTGAGTGAATGTGTGTCTGTGTGTGTGTGTGTGTGTGTGTGTGTGAGTGATTGGGTAAGTGAGTGAGTGTGTGTGTGTGTGTGTGTGTGTGTGTGAGTATCCGTGTGAGAGTGTGTGTGTGTGTGTGTGTGTGTGTGTGTGTGTGTGTGTGTGTGTGTGTGTCTGAGAGAGATGCAGTCACTGTACCCCGGCACAGGTAGCAGAAGGTAGCAGTGTAACAGATTCTGGACCTTATTACACACAGAGCATCTCTGTTCACACTGTTCTCCCCTTCAGCCTAATCCATCATAAAAACACACACAGTGCCTCACACTGAGCCCTGCCCTCACAGACGCGTGTTTTCAAACACACCAGGGCGGCGGCGACACACCAGACGCACCGCAAAGCGCACCGAATCGAGCCGCTCAGCACATTCCCCACCTTTCTCAGAACTTTCTTTCCACCCACAAAAAAAATATCAAAACAAACATACAGGAGGCCCCCGCCCAGCTAGAAAGGTTCCCCCTGTGATACCATTGTTTCTTCTTCTCTTTCTTCTTCCCTCTTTTTCCCACGGCGTGCAGGCAGGACTGCCTCAATTGGGCTATACGTGGCAAATTGTGGTCACTCACTCACTCACTCACTCACTCACTCACTCACTCACTCACGGACGTTTAGTAGGACGCATGCGCAGGTGGTGCCGGCTAAAACGTGTCTGTGGAAGTGAGTTGCGCCGTGGGTCTGGACGGTTCCGTGCTTGTTCCTCTCCTCCCTCTCGCCCCCGCTCCCTCTCCCTCTGCCACCCCGCCCCGCCCCGCCCCGCCTCCCTCCTCACGCTGTGGGTTCAGTGATTATTAATTCATAGTTAAATCTAAACCGTCTGGACAGTTGGATAACCCCTTCGGCAGGAGTGATTTTCCGCATGGGAGAAACTCCTTGTGCCCACCTCCCCCTCCCGCCCCCCCCCTTCCCCATTCCCCCCACACCCCCACTCCCCCCCCATTTTCCCCATTGGTATGGTAGGGTACAGAGATCATCCCTCCCTCCCTCCCCTGATCCGTCTATCTTTTCCTTCGCGTTTCCGCGATGCAATATTCCGCCGGCGGTAATATCGCCATCCTGTTTCTAACATGAGCGGGAGCCGCGCCCATTTGAGGAAACCGCGCGTACGAAGCGCAGGCGAAGTCCAGAGCGGAGGAAACGCGCTCGCAGCGCTCTCCACAAAACAGCGCGCTTCTGTGATGACTGACAGCTGGCTTTCCCCGCCGCTCACGTGCGTTTCCTCTTCCTGTCTTGAGCCGCCGGTTCCGCTCACGAAAAAAAACAAAACAAAACAAAACAAAACAAAAAAACTAAAACGGAAACCTGGGAAAATTTAGACGTGTCGCTCGCTAACGAACTCAACATCCAGCGTCACCAGACAGTTGCTGCGGACACACAAGGCAAAAATAAAAATGTATTAATTAATTAATTAAAAACCATGGAAGGCCGAGGACGGCTGAATAAAAATCTGTAAAAGCAGAAACGGAAGGATGAGACGGAAGCGGGCCCAACCCCTGAGCAGGGCGTGTCATTACTGGATGACCCGCTCTCCTCCTCACCGGGCAAAAGCAGAAATAAAAATGAGCCTGTCACTCAAAGGGGGGAAAAAAATCTGACCTGTATTCCGACAGGAACACGGGAAAAACCGCTCTCCCCTCTCTCACTTCAGCTCAATTCAATCCAATAAAGCTTTATTGGCATGACTGCATATAACAATACTTCCAAAAAGCATGAGCTCCAATATCCCTGGACCGGCAGCAGTGACCTCAGCCAGAGTTTAACCCATCGTTTTACACCACTTAGCCCCCCCTGATCGCTATACGAAATGGAACGACTGATCTGGGGGCCCGGCCACTCCAGTTCAGCCGGAGTTCAGTGGTGCAGCGGTGGGGGGAAAAAAAAACAAGGCTGTAAACTTAAAGCTTTTCCACACAGTTTGCCCTCAAGACAAAAAAAGTTACAGAAATAACAACAACAGCAGCAATAACGAGGGTCTTCGACAGCAAGATGAGAGCAAGAATAACAGCAGCAGCAACAACGCGAGCACCGACAGCAACAAAAACAACAGCAATTACAACACAGGCAACAGAATCGACTGAAGCGATAACAAAAACTATTAACAAAGGAGCGATGAATAAATGAAATAAAGTAAGCGGATTAGCATTGTGTCAGTGGGACTGGGTTTGTAACGAAAAGGCTGCGGGTTCGATTCTCAGCTGGGCAGCTGCCCTCATACCCTCGAGCGATCGCTTCTGTGAAACATCCAGCCGTATAAACGGATTGCGTGAAACAAAATGTCATCTGCAAAAGTGGCTCTAGATAAGAGGGCCTGCTAAACTGCAGATTTATTCATTTACAAAAACAACCAAAGCAACAGCATCAGTAACACAGACTGCAACAGCATCAACCAATCAATCAAACAATCAATCAATCAACTAACCAAACAGTTAAATCATTGAATAAATCGACCAATCAGTTAATCACTCGATCCTCTTTAAAAATAAAAGATGACAACAAAAACAGCAGTAGAAACAACAACAACATCTAAGCCTACTAAGCGACAACAACAATAGGCTGAACAATTGTTGTAAAAAAACAACAACACAAATGAGAAAAGCAGCAGCGCACTGAATGAAGTGAGGCGGTGCACACAAAGGATCTGGCTGTTCCCGCTGAAGTCCGGACTCGTTCTACCCCCATCCCGCCCCTGACATCCCTCACATCTACCCCTCCGAAACGGCCTGAGGGGACAGCGTCCTCGAACAACCCTGCTGACCACAAAAATCCGCCCCCTCCTCCTCCTCCTCCCCTCCTCCTCCTCCTCCTCCCCTTCCTCCTCCCCTTCCTCCTCCTCCTGCGTCTCACCAGAGCCCATCTGCTCCAGCCGCTCAGCGCTGGCCGATGATTCCTTCGCGGTGTCGGATTTCGGAGAAGACGGCGGGCCTGGCCCGGGCCGTTTCATAACCAGAGAGAGAGGGACGCCCCCGGGGATGCAAACTTTAAAACTCCAAACTCCCCAATCCCCCCCCCCCCCCCCCCTCGCCCCCCGCCCCAAGGAGTCTCTCCTGAGCGAGGAGGACTGACGAGCACGCGTCATGTGACCCACAGCTGATCATCCGCACTGAGAGGACCCGGGGGTGGAGGTGGGGGGCGGGGTGGGATTGGGGGGAGAAGGGGGGGGGGTGGGATTGGACCACTCCCCCTCTTCACTGCACCTGGGACAGGGCACACAGTAACACTAATGGGAAACCCCAAACCGCTGTCATGAAACACCTTCGTCCAATGAAATACGGGGCGGGTACAGGAGGGGCGTATGATTGGTGCGCCACTCCTAAACGGGCGGGAAATTGTGAAGGTGTCATGACAACGCTGGATACAGGGTGGCAGACTCTGGTTTCTACTCCACTGCCTGTTTGATGGAAGGGGGGGGGAGTAACAGCTGTTAAAAGTGTTCATGCACCACAGGAAGGTGTGTGTGTGTGTGTGTGTGTGAGTGCAAGCTTGTGTGCACGCGTGTATGTGTGTGTGTGTGTGTGTGTGTGTGTGTGAGTGCAGCTCATGTGCACGCGAGTGTATACATGTGTGTGTGTGAGTGCAAGCTTGTGTGCATGTGTGTGTAAACGCGTGTGTATGCATGTGTGTGTGTGTGTGTGCGTACATGCTTGTGTGCTTAAGCACTCTATCCTTTTTCTGCTAAGAATTTTTTTCCGTCTCTCTCTCTCTCTCTCCCTCCCTCCCTCCCTCCCTCCCTCCTCCAGCAGGGCAGACTGACTGCACTGTAAATCCTGACCAGGGTGTCAGTATGTCACATCCGAGCGGTTTGTAACACACACACTAGTGGGCTGGGACCCCGTCCAGAACTGACAGAGCGATGAAAGAGAGCAGGCAGGGGGAGAGAGAGAGAGAGAGAGAGAATAAGAGAGAGGGAAAGATAGAGTGAGAGATAGAGACAGAGAGATAGAGAGAGTGAGATAGAAAGATAGAGAGGGAGAGATAGAGACAGAGAGATACAGAGAGTGAGATAGAGAGGGAGGCATACAGACAGAGAGATACGCAGTGAGATAGGGAGAGGGAGAGTGAGAGATAGAAAGAGATACAGAAAGAGAGAGAGCGATTTCAGCTCCTCCTGTCAGGTCTACCACCTGGCCTCCTCTTCAGGCTCAGATCTGATGAGAGATGCCCCCCCCCACTCCACTCCCCCCCGCCCCCCGCCCCCGCCCAGTGTCAGGTGGCAAACACAGAGGAGCTCTGTGATGCAGAAGCAGCCACTTTACTGTACAGTCAGAGTCAGACACAGTCTGCAAAGTCTGCACTGCTTCAAGCCTGCACTGCTTCACTGCTGCACTGTGTAATTACACACACACACACACACACACACACACCCACATGCACACACACACACACCTACATGCACGCACACACACACACCCACATGCACACACACACGCACGCACACATGCATACACACGCACTGACACACACACCTGCACACACACACCCACATGCACACGCACACACACATGCACACACACACACACACACACACACACACGCACACATGCATACACACGCACTGACACACACACACCTGCACACACACACGCAAACACACCCACATGCACACACACACACACACACACACACATGCATACACACACTGATACACACGCACCTGCACACACACACACACACAAATAAACACACACACACACACAAACACACCTGCACACACACACACACACACACAAACACGCGCACACACAGACACACACCTTCACACATGCACACACATACACACGAAATGAAAAGCTTTGAGTCTTCCATAATCTGATTTACTGCCCCCTTTTCAATAGCCATCACTGGAATCTATATATGAAATGGGAAAGGCAAGAATGGCACAATTAGGATAAGTGGCGGGTTCAGAGCCAAAATGGCGGGTTAAATGTTCTCTAATTTCTCCATTGACTTCCCATTGATCTCCGCCGGTCACGAGGAGCCCGGCTCAAGAGCTGACGCTTTAAAAAGCCGCCCCTCTGCTAGTGTTGATGAAGCACAACAACACAGTCATAAATCACTCAGCGTGAGACTACCTGAGTGTGTGTGTGTGTGTGTGTGTGTGTGTGTGTGTGAGTGTATGTGTGTGTGTGTGTGTGTGAGTGTGTGTGTGTGTGTGTGTGTGTGCTAGTGTGTGTGTGTGTGTGTGCGTGAGTGAGTGTGTGTGCGTGCGTGCGTGTGTGTGTGTGTGTGTGAGTGTGGGAGTGCGTGTGTGTGTGTGCGTGTGTGTGTGTGTACTAGTGTGTGTGTGCGCGTGAGTGAGAGTGTGTACACGTGTGTATGTGGGAGTGGGTGTGTGTGTGTGTGTGTGCTAGTGCGTGTATGCGGGTGTGTGTGTGTGTGTGCTAGTGTGTGTATGCGGGTGTGTGTGTGTGCTAGTGCGTGTATGCGGGTGTGTGTGTGTGTGTGCTAGTGTGTGTATGCGGGTGTGTGTGTGTGTGTGTGTGTGCTAGTGTGTGTATGCGGGTGTGTGTGTGTGCTAGTGTGTGTATGCGGGTGTGTGTGTGTGTGTGTGTGTGTGCCAGTGCGTGTATGTGTGTGCGTGTGTGTGTTTGTGTGTATGCAGGTGTGTGTGCGTGTGTGTGTCTGTGTGTATGCGGGTGTGTGTGTGTGCTAGTGTGTGTATGCGGGTGTGTGTGTGTGTGTGTGCTAGTGCGTGTATGCGGGTGTGTGGGTGTGTATGCAGGTGTGTGTGAGTGTGATGTTGATTAAATTCTTTATAAAATATTTCTGCCGGCCTTGATGGGGAGGGGTTTCCCCCCTTCTCTCTCCTGATTGGTTGTGGTTGTGGTTGGCTGTCGGAATGTTAACAGCAGCATCAAAGGGCCCATCAGGACCCTCTACATCACTGGAGCTGAAACTACTCAACCTGGCAACACACACTCCGCTTTCATCTCACACCACACACACACACACACACACAGACACACACACACACACACACACCCGTATACACACACTAGCACACACACACACCCGCATACACACAGACACACACACATACATACACACACCAACACACACACAAACACACACAAGCACACACACACACACACACACACACACACACACACGCACACACACACACAGGACTGGCCGGGGCTCATTAAAGAGTCCTGCACATCAGCGTCCTCTTACACATCAAACAGACGCAGAAACAGAAAACACATGTAAAAACACAAATGCTAAAATTTCATATGCGGCACGTCCTAAAAAAAAAGCATTTCTAACCAAACGATTTTTATGAACAAGAGCACCTTATTCAATATATAATAATGCACTTTACCAATATGTTTTATACTGTTATGTAAAAAATCCACAGAATTCCATAGGGGTCTACTTCTCTCCAACACAGGCAGTTCATTCCAGCACATACTTAAAATACTCTCCCCACACTTTGGAGTTTTAGATGACTTTTATGGACGGGGAACGCCTCAGATGTCACCCTGATCACAGGTGACATCTGTCAATCACTCAAATATGAAGAACGGGCGTGGCCACTGTCAAAAAGACATCAAACACTGAATCCGGCGTCAGAACTTCCAAACCCCTGATTCTGACCAATCGCTGGCAGCCCTCCCGTCCTGCGCTTGGTTCTGATTCCGTTCAAAGGAATTCCAACACGGAACTCTCAACGGCAGCAAACAGCTCGCGAATGCTAACGTGGAGCGGACTCTGCCGGAATTCTTTTGGCAGCTGACACAACTTTTACAGCTGGAAAAAAAGCGAAAAGAATTTGACAGAAAAGAAAAGAAAAGAAGGTAAAACAAGAAGAGGTGCAGGTGGCGCTGCAGAAGCACTAAACACACACCTGCTCACATGGAGACAGCACACATAAGCCCCGCCTCCCCTCCGGCACCCTGTCACAAGCCCCGCCTCCTCTCCAGCTACCCTGTCACTTAAGCACTTCACATTAATCGCGGCACTACCGCGTTCTAACTCCCACGGTGAAAAGCAACGACGCAGGAAAGTAATGAGTTTTAAATCAGCTCCACGGAGTGCAGTTTTACTCTGCTTCAATGCATTTGATCCCTCTTTTGACTCATGTAAACTCTCTTTGAGTTAATATAACACAGAATTTCACTCCAAGGCCGTCTGCTACAAGGACCTGAGAAATATCACCGACGCAAAAACA
Organism: Anguilla anguilla; assembly: GCF_013347855.1. NCBI lineage: Eukaryota > Metazoa > Chordata > Actinopteri > Anguilliformes > Anguillidae > Anguilla > Anguilla anguilla. The sequence continues at coordinate 2,911,645 of NC_049203.1, forward strand.
CAGAACGATGGCAGGGAGGAGGTGCAGTGATGGATGTAAGGAGTTGATGTAGCGGTCAGTATTGGCATGGGGGGGGGGGGGGGGTTGCCTGGTTACCCGCCCCCTGCCCCCCCTGTACTGACTGCACAGAGCTGCACAGGGTTTGCTGCATGTTGGCAAAACAATCAGAGAAAGGAGGCAAAATTTTAAAGCAGAAGCATGTGGAAGCACGGGAAGCAGGATGCATGCTCCTCAGAGACACAGGAAGCAGGAAGCATGCTCCTCAGAGACACAGGAAGCAGGAAGAACGCTCCTCAGAGACACAGGAAGCAGGAAGCATGCTCCTCAGAGACACAGGAAGCAGGAAGCACGCTCCTCAGAGACACAGGAAGCAGGAAGCACGCTCCTCAGAGACACAGGAAGCAGGAAGCATCCGATCGGCGGGTCTGTCGAAGCAAGCAGTGCAGAGCAGAGAAGCAGCACGGCCATTTGTGTGTGTGTGTGTGCGTGTCTCCACTCCCCCCCACCCCCCCACCCCCCCGCCAGGGTGCTGAATTACCATACATTACGGCTATTTGAGCAGATGTTCTCAAACAGCTTTTGCATCCGATATTTGATACATATAGAAGCAGCGCAGGTTAAGTGCCTTGCTCAAGGGCACCGCGGCGGTGTCCTACCTGGGAATCGAAAACTGCCACCTTCAGGCTACGGGCCCAGTTCCCTACCCAGCATACTACGCAGCTATTCTAAGCACGCTGTACCTGTGCAGGTGTGCAGTTACACTCTCTTTACGAACGGCACTACACACGCGAGCCAAGCCCCAGGGATGGGTGCACAGGCTTGCACCGGCCGTTTCCTCCAATGAGAGGCAGCCCAGGCCCACCGCAGGGCATTCTGGGTAATGATCGCCCAGAAATCCCTCCTGTGTGGTGCCCCTGCACTGTGGCACTGAGCCAGGCTGCAGGCGGGCACTGTGGTATGCCACACAAATCGCGCGCGGGGGGGGGGGGTTAATTACTGTTTACATTCACCCCCCTCTGTTGTCAGGGACGCTCACAATGCTGCCCCCTTTCATAGAAGGATGACTAAACCAGACGGAAGGGAAGACTCGGGGGGGGGGTGGGGGGGGGGGGGGGGGTGGCCACCGCTGGGGCTGTAGCAGGTCATTAGAATGCCGAGGCACGGGGGCAGGAGGGGGCAGTAGAGCCTGGGGCGAAGTCCAATACCCCAGGCTGGGTGGTCTAACCAGGGGGGGGGAAGAGGGGGAGGGAGGGCGGCAAAGCACTTATGAACTACAGGAGATGTGTGTGTGTGTGTGTGTGTGTGTGTGAAGTCAAAAATGCAAAAGAGAAAATAAAAGCTCACCGCGCAGATGAAGCACAACACACTAAAACTGAAGGAGTGCGGCTGCAGCACCATTTCCAGAGGGGGGAGGGGGAGGGATGGGGGGGGGGCGAGGAAACCCTCCCAATTAGACCCGTGAGGGACGGCCTCGTTTGGGACGGCGCATTACATGCGGGATGAATGCGCGTGGATCAGCGAGCACCAGCGCATCAGAGCAGCCCGCTGCCAGGTACTCTCCCCCTGTCCCCCTTCCCATAATGCACCACGGGCCCCGCGAGGGGGGAGGCCGGCCAGGTGATTCCTCATCGTTACCTTCCTAACTGTGTTACACCCCCCCCCCCCTCTGCTCTATGCCCCCCCCCACCCCGAAAAACAAGCTTCCTGCCCCTCTCCACCCCAGCATGAGACACAGAGATGCTACAAACTTACAGTTGCACACAGGCACAGATACAAGACAACACATAACATAACATACAGACACACACACACACAAACACAATAATACACTAAACACATGCACACATACACACTGTGCATACACAGACGCACAAACTTAAAAAAAACCCACACATGCACATATACATATTTGCATACAGAGATTCACACACTCACATGCACACAAACATACACACCCACGCACACACATACACACAAATACACACACACACACAAACGTATATATACACACACACAGGTGTATATATACAGTACACACACAAATACACTACACGCATACAAACAGAGACAAACACACAGGCACATACAGACGATCATGCACGCCAGTCTACACACTCACGTGGAAAAAGAACACACACACACACACACACACACTGCGAGACCACACACAGTCGAGCAAACACACACATCCTCAGGCATGCACCTGCTCAGAGAGGAAGCAAAGCTTCTCCCCTTCTGTCAGTTACGCATCCCTCAATGGCTGCATTATACGTGTTATTCTTGTTGTTATTATTAGTAATAAACCAACACTATCAACAATCCAGAGACATGCAGGTTAGGCTACCGGGGCGTGCGGCGTGGAGCGGGGGGGGGTGGGGTGGATACGCAGGCCGCTGCTGTAAAACAGCGTGTGTGCTCAGTAAACCTACCCTGCATTAATAACGGTTAATAAATAAAATTAATAAATAATATCTGACGAGACCAAGGTTGCGGTGAACAACTGCGGCTGTTATTCCACTTTCCTCGCCTCTCTGTCTGTCTCTTTCCCTCTCTCTATCTCTCTCTCTCTCTCTGTCTGTCTCTCTCTCTCTCTCTCTCTCTATCTCTCTCTCTTCCTGTGGTTGCCGTAGCAGAAACAACAGCTTGTCTCTCAGCTGGATCTCTGTCCCAGGGATGCTGTGCTCTCCCATCCTGCTCGCTTTCTCTCTCTCTCTCACTCTCTCTCTCTCTCTCTCTCTCTCTCTCTCTCTCTCTCTCACTCTGGCTCGCCCGAAGGTCCACGGCGGGAACCAGCGGCGGCGGCGGCCTCCTGGCCCGCCTGGCGTACAGCGGGCGGCCCGTCTGCTCGCCCTGACGCGGGTCAGGTGAACGCAGGTCATGAAGGGGGGGGGATGCTGGGCGGGGCAGGAAAGTCACCGTCCGTTTCACAAGAACTGACTGGACGCCCAGACAACACTCGTCACAGGGAATTATGGGTAGCGGAGGGGGAGGATGGAGGGAGGGAAGGAGAAGGATGGGGAGAGAGGGAGATGTGAAGGGTGGAGAGGAGGAGATGGGGGGGTCTGAAGTCGGGGGGGGGGGAGATAAGCGGTGTGAACGGCAGGAGCGGTCTCTCAGAGTAAGAGAGGTCGGAACACGGGCAACACACCCCCACCCCCACCGCCACCCCCACCCTGCCCTCCCGCCCTCCCGCCCTTACGAGTAGCCGCTCGATGACATCGTAGCTGCCCTCACACACAGGCCTGAGCGTTCACACGCGTGATGAACCGTCATATAAACACATGTCATATCCTGTTTTAAGAGAGATTCTCTCAGCGATGCATCAGGACTGCTTCTGCTCCCAGATCTGAGCTCATAAAAGGTATCCCCTAAACCCACAGATCAATCAATCAATCAATCAATCAATTCCCAGCCAATCAATAAACCCAGATTTCAGCTCGTAGGCCTGCGTAACTCAGCACATGAGCTGAAGAGACACTTCCAGTCTCCTCTGCAAAAAAAAAAAAAAGAAAAAAGATTTTATTTTAATGAAATGTGTTCTAAAAATAAAAAAAAGTGAAGCCTCCACTGGGAGACCGCAAACACTTCCGGCTTTTAGTTCTGCTTCGCTTCCAAAGCTTCTTGCGCACGCACAGACTGCCTGTCAATCATCCCGCCCGCAAGCAGCAAATGAACGCGAGCATTTCTCTGGCATTAAGAGCGCGCGCGCAAAAGGGTCCTGGGAAACAACGCCGCTCGCAGAGGCGCCAAAGGAACAGGCTCGGTCATACTTTCCCTCAAACGAAAACAAAGCACAACAGGTTTTGGGAAACGAACGTGTGAATGTGTACAACAGCGTGTGACTCTGCTCTGCTCACACCGAAATGTCAGAGCAGCTCAGAGTTAGCCTAGCCTAACGAGAGAGGAGAGAGCCTCCGCACAGTCACCCGGGGAAACGGGGAAAGGTGGGGGGGGGGGCGATGGTTCCTCTCGGGGACAGAGAGTCGGAGGACGGCAGCGATGGGGTAATTAAATTCGCGTACGCTCGGAGGCCGGAGGGTAACAGGCGTCACTGTTTAGGTTTCGTTTCGGCAGGTCACTCCGTTCTCCTCCCATCTCGGGGAAAAAGCGAAGACGTTTCGTTTGGGGAAGTTCGCACGTGTGGCGGGTGCTGTACGGAGGCGCAGACGATCCAGAGCAGCTGTCGCAAGAGTGACGGCGTCGGCCCGCGACAGGGCCGCCGCACGCACGCGCGCGTTCGACCGCAGCCGTGCGGGAGGCGTGCGCGGGACTGGTCTGGGGAGGGTTAGGGTTAGGGTTAGGGTGTGCGGGAGGCGTGCGCGGGGCTGGTCTGGGGAGGGTTAGGGTTAGGGTGTGCGGGAGGCGTGCGCGGGTCTGGTCTGGGGAGGGTTAGGGTTAGGGTTAGGGTGTGCGGGAGGCGTGCGCGGGGCTGGTCTGGGGAGGGTTAGGGTTAGGGTGTGCGGGAGGCGTGCGCGGGGCTGGTCTGGGGAGGGTTAGGGTTAGGGTGTGCGGGAGGCGTGCGCGGGACTGGTCTGGGGAGGGTTAGGGTTAGGGTGTGCGGGAGGCGTGCGCGGGTCTGGTCTGGGGAGGGTTAGGGTTAGGGTTAGGGTTAGGGTGTGCGGGAGGCGTGCGCGGGACTGGTCTGGGGAGGGTTAGGTTTAGGGTTAGGGTGTGCGGGAGGCGTGCGCGGGTCTGGTCTGGGGAGGGTTAGGGTTAGGGTTAGGGTGTGCGGGAGGCGTGCGCGGGGCTGGTCTGGGGAGGGTTAGGGTTAGGGTGTGCGGGAGGCGTGCGCGGGTCTGGTCTGGGGAGGGTTAGGGTTAGGGTTAGGGTTAGGGTGTGCGGGAGGCGTGCGCGGGACTGGTCTGGGGAGGGTTAGGTTTAGGGTTAGGGTGTGCGGGAGGCGTGCGCGGGTCTGGTCTGGGGAGGGTTAGGGTTAGGGTTAGGGTGTGCGGGAGGCGTGCGCGGGGCTGGTCTGGGGAGGGTTAGGGTTAGGGTGTGCGGGAGGCGTGCGCGGGACTGGTCTGGGGAGGGTTAGGTTTAGGGTTAGGGTGTGCGGGAGGCGTGCGCGGGTCTGGTCTGGGGAGGCCTCGCTCGCTGCGCGAAACCTGAGGAAACCTGCAGACGGACGAAATACCGGGGGGGGAAAAAAAGGGACGCGGAAAAATGGGAAAGCTTTGTTTACGTGAGCTCATCCTCATCTGGAGAGGGAAGCTCTGCGGTCGAAGAGTACGCACCCGCCCCCGGGAGCCGTGGAAACGCTGACAATCGAGAGACAGCGCTGAAGGGAGCTCGATCGACAATCGAGAAATTAAAAAAGGCCCGGACCCTGGAAGCGCTCTCAGACGCGTATCGCGCGGTGCGGCAGCGGGGGGGTGTTTACTCCGAGAAATACGGCCAGGCGACAACAAGCGCCGTGTGTTAGCGCGCGTTAGCCGGCGATTCAGCGCCGTGTGTTAGCGCGCGTCAGCCAGCGATTCAGCGCCGTGTGTTAGCGCGCGTTAGCCAGCGATTCAGCGCCGTGTGTTAGCGCGCGTTAGCCTGCGATTCAGCGCCGTGTGTTAGCGCGCGTTAGCCAGCGATTCAGCGCCGTGTGTTAGCGCGCGTTAGCCGGGGACTCAACGGGCAAGCAACTGTCGGAACACCCGGGCGAGACGCGCGGTAAAATGGCAATAAACACGCGCTATAGGACCGACGTGATAAGGAGATCGCAGCGTCGCGAGCAGGCAAAACGGGTGTTAATTGCCGACTTGTATAAATAGCCTGCCTGCACGTTGTTTATTTATGTATGTAAATCACTGGGTCCCAACCCCCTGTTCCAGGAGATGTACCATCCTGTATGTTTTCGCTCCAAGTGCTGACGAAGCACACCTCACTCAACAGCGAGAGATCTCGTTGGGCTGGTTCCGTCTCCAACGTCCGAGCCCATTTTTAAACAGATCCTAATTTGCCCCCAAAGTGAAGAGAGGAAGTCATGTTAGTGTACCACGCAACACATTAAATGCAGATGTGCTGGTAGCTGGTTAATGAAAATTAAAACGTTTGCCCTATTTGCTGTTATTTAATTTGTAATAAATAAATAAAAATACGAAGGCGTGTTTTATTGCACGCTGCACTAAATTACGCCTGATAAACTATTTAAAGACTTAATCAAAACAGTACTTTTCTAACCATGGTTTTATTATTATTATTATTACTTTTTTTCTTTTCAAACAGTAATCAAACCATCTGGAACTTATATTTTTTTACGCCCAGAAAACAGAAACGCACAAATATACGATACATGTCCGTACACGTGACCTCACCAGAATTTACGGTCCACCGCTGCTTGTAAGAATCACCGAATGCCAAGCTTTTGCGATGAAAATAATGAGGGTGGTTCTGGTTTGGGGCTGTGGTGGGGATTCGGGATCCTCAATCGTCCCCATGCTCTGAGGAAACTGCCAATTTGTTCGGGAGCCACTGATGGCTTCCAAGTGTTGATCACTTTTGGGAAAATGAATGTGCTGCACGCTCTTAAAAACATCAGTTTACTGGGCCTGAAAACCTACACAAACCATTAAGCATATCAAGGATTACATTACGTTACAGGCATTTAGCATACGCTCTTATCCAGAGCGACTCACACAACTTTTTTAACACAGCATTTACATTCCATACAGCTGGCTATATACTGAAGCAATGCAGGATAAGCAGCTTGCTCAAGGGCACAACAGCAGTGTCCAACCTGGGAACTGAACCCGCAACCTTTGAGTTACAAGACCAGCTCCTTACCCATTACTACTACACGGCCGCCTCTAGGGTGCCCCTAAGCGCTCCTAAGGATGTGCTCATTCTCAAAAAAGGTGAGCAACAGGGAGACATCCCAGCACCAGGAGCCGAGCCACAGCCCTACTCCCACACGCTTCCTTACTGGAACGGGCTGGCAACGAGCCATGTTTTGGCGGGAAAGGCGACGGAAAAGATGACGGCGCAAATATTTGGAGGTTCCCCTTTCTCGTTCTAAAAAAAAAAAAAATTTCCAACCACTGGGATTCATGGAGGGAGTATTCCAGAACGGCCGGGCCGCACAGGACTCCGGGCCGTGCTTCCCAAGCCTCCTCCCAGCAGAGGGAACGGAGATCGCTGCAGCAGACGAACTGACCTTTGACCTCATATTCATTAGTCCAATCAAATGCTTTATTTACACATGGAACCCCCTCTGAGACCAGGGTCCCTTTTGCAAGGGAGCCCGGAGCACAGCAACGAGGAGACAGAAAAGCACAATAAAACAATTCCATAAATACACAATCGTTTCATTTCAAATCCAATGCGCTGGACTACAGAGCCAAAAAAAAACCAAAAAGGCGTCTGTCCAAACACTTACAGACTGCACTGTATGTTCAGTGGTCTGATGCTGTCACTCAAATAAAACAGGAGCATCCTCTTATGCGCACACTCATACGATGAGTGCTGTACCTTATCAGATCTGTGTTCTGTTGTTGCTCCAGTGACCTTCGGGGTATGCGCTTATCGCACGTCGCTTAAAAGCGATACGAGTGGATAAAAGCGTCTGCCGAATGAATGTAACGTAACGCTCTGTCGGGCGGGGGGGGGGGGGGGGGGGGGGAGTACGATATATTCCTCGGATCCTCGCGTGTGTTTGATGAGAAACCTGTTCCCGGGCCGCCGCGAGCGCACGTAGTTAGCACGTAGTTAGCACACAGTTAGCACGTAGTTAGCACGTAGTTAGCACACAGTTAGCACGTAGTTAGCACGCAGTGTAATAACTGACCGCGGCTCCCGCGCGTAGCCGTTAGCGGCGCTGCGATAGGCTAATAGCGGGTTTTTCGCGGAGGCCAAGCCACGCAGTGGAGCCTGCAATCATGGTCTCCCCCCGAACCCCCCCCCTCCCTGGAGCTCATCCACGCTCAGCCCCCCCTGGTCAATCACTGGCTGCTCTCTGTGTGTAATCTGTAATTGATATAATCGTTCGTTTTCACTTTTTAAGCTGATTACTCTGGAGCACCACTTAACGTTTTTTGGAGAAAAGAACGGAGAAAAAAAAAAAGATAATGATAATAATAAGACGGAACTCGACGCCACGTAGCACAGCGCTACGATGACAGCTGCTGCTGATGGCCGGTGAAGACAGCCGCGGGCTTTTATTTTGACATCTTAATGAAGCTGTAACGACTTGTTCTCAACAAGCGGATAAATCGGAGTCACCGCTAACTTGACGCGTGCTGTAATTGTGATTGCTCTTACCCCCCCCCAAACCACACTAATCTTTAAAGGGGGGGGGGGGGGGAGAGGGGAGTTGTCTGGCTGACTGGGATGTGGCAAGACCCCAGCTATGAATCTTATCCAAGGTACTTGTCCTTCTAGCCACTCACAGTGTAAGATCATTTTGACATGACCGATTTTCATGTTTTTCCTCATCGCTACAATCAGGTCTAGATAAACATTCATATAAACATTGATATCAATGCACAGAAATATGCAACCAAATATCAATCTAAGCGGCAAAGAGCCAGCTTTGTCTGCTTCCATCTCAGTGTGATTACTCGGCTTCAGATTCCCTAAAAAATACAGGCCGGCGTTGACTATCATCGTTTGCCAGAATGCACTTTTTCATATTGATTCTGCGCTTGATAATTGTCTCAAAATGCAAACAGTCGTCTAATAATCTCACAATACGATCAGTTAACACAAGGCTATTGCCTAGACTGGGGGGAACCCAACCCTGTTCCCAGAGATCTACAGTCCTGCATTTGTTTCCATTTCAACCCTAACTTGGCACACTTGATTCTACTAATTAGCAGCTCAAGGAGATCTCAGGTTCAGGAGTGTGCAGTCTTATCTGAAAAGGCCCAGTATGAGTGCAGGTTCTGTTTGGCTGTTCTTGTTTTTCTTCCAAGCCCTACCACACCTGATTCGGCTTATCGTGCTCTTGACTGAAGACCATGATTAGTTAAATGGCTGAATCAGGTGTCGTAGTGCTGGTCTAAAAAACAAAAACCTGTACCCACACCGGACCTTCTCTAAAGATCTGACACCCCCTGCTCTAGCTGTTGAATGGGGTGTGGCTCTGTTTGGGTTGGAGTGAAAACGAACGGGACAGTAGATCTGCAGGAACAGGGCTGGGCAGCCCTGGGCTGGACTGTATATTATAGGTATGAGGAGTCTGGAAAGTCGGTTCACTTTGCTGAAAGTACATCATACACCAAATTAAGCATTTCGGCAGACACTGTCTTTTGAATGTTAACTGTCTGAAACTGCCGAGGTCTGTTTTGACCAGGAATAGCAAAACAGACTGGGGTCTGGTGCTGTCTCTCCCAGACACAAAAAAAAAACACATATGCACACCTAAATATATGCTGTTGAATAATAATACACACAAACGCACACACACACACAAACACATAAACACACACATGCAAACACACACACAATGAGAGTACAGTATGATTCAGGGCCATACGCCTACCCTCAACTACTCCGAGGTTCTCTTTGGGGTGTCAATCCATACGCGATGCATTTGCTTGCTATACGCCCTAATCCAGAGCAATTTACAGTCTGCATTTTGGCACAACTAGGTGTTCAGTGCAGGAATTTCCGAAAAAGCACCTCAATCAAGAGTGTGGCAGCAGTGCTCCTTCTTGGATTCAAACCTGCAATCTTTTGGTGGCACAGCCAACCCTTTAACCACACCACAGGGCTGATCTGTAAGACTTGTGGCAGACAGTAAAAATTGAACATTCATATAAAAACTCTCTCTCTCTCTCTCTCTCTCAGACTCCCTGTAGCAGGTGTGTGTGTTTGACTCTCTCTCCCTCTCTCTCCCTCTCTCTCTCTCTCACACACACACACAGTACTGCACATGTTTATTTCCTCTCTCTCTCTGAACGAACATGGGTGCGCAAGAAGGAGAGCAAAGCTACAACACCCTGGGACCAAAAGAGCATGGGAAAAAAAAAACACACACTGGGGAAAAAGGGATGCCCAGATCTGGCCCGTGGGGTTTGGAGGCCCCGGAATGTTCCTGGGGCTCAGAAAGCTCTCCAACAGGAGTCACTCCCAGCGCCTTACAGCTGAACAGAGTGGCCCTGGTGCTCACCCCAAAATCCCAAACCTCACCCCCACCTTCCCTGCACACCTACCTCCTGGGTATCTATGGGTACAAGTACAAAAGCAAACCCCCCCCCCCCCCCCCCGTAAAGTGCTCTGCACCAATCAGCTTTGGACTTTTATAAGGTCCTTTTGTAGTTTTTTTTTCATATATATATTTTTTTTTAGTAGTTTTGCAAATACACATCTTGATTTTTTTTCATTAATTACTAAAACCAAAACAAAATCAAAGATGATCCATGACAGCCGGTTTTCCCAAAGGATGCCGCGACCCAGATTTTCTTTTTGGTTTCATGTTCTGACTCTTTGTACTACTCTGCCAAAAGCCATTAGGCAGAAATCATCTACAGACAATTTTTGTGAAAGTTGCATATTTCAAACAGCATTAAGACCGCCTGTGAACGGCTCTGCCTGCTTTATTGTAGTTTTTATTTGGATTTCTTCCCTTACTCTTTCTTATGAATCATGTTTTACTACACTGCTATTTTTATGTTTGTACTTTTTTTACTCCCAAGTTTTTATTATTATTTTTTTTTATCCTGAGTCTACCCTTGCAAATCACAGCGCTTGTTTACAACCTGTTTTCATGGCTGTTTGAGAATATACAGACATATATGCTATACAGAATTATTATTACTATGACGATGATGATTATTATTATTATTATTATTTCTGTAATTATGGCGCAGGGGAGTGTGATAGAGGATCACACTCCAGATGTACCCCTCCAGCCCTACGGCAGGACTATCGACCTCCGCCCGGAAAATCCACGGCGTTCCCGCGGCGTTCCGGCAGCGTTCCCACTCTTCCCTCCTGGTCTCTCCTCCTCCGCCGCGCCGGAGCCGGCTCTCCTGGGAGCGTCGGGCCTGTTGCCATGGCAGACCGGGCCCTGACAGGGCTGCCGGAACGAGACGCGCCGCTGACAGGTCACCTGATGCAGACAGGCACCCGGGGGGGGCCAATCGTCTGCCCTGGTTATCACAGCCCCGCCCCTTTTCTGAGTTCGCCCTATCGCTGAGCCGAGCCGTGCGACCGTCTAGCAGGAAGCTCGTCTCCACAGTCTGCAGACACTCCTCCCCCTCAGACCCAGCATTGCAGCGTCCCCGCATGCTTTCAGCGGCCTGGCTCCCACGCGTGTGTGTGTGTGTGTGTGTGAGACTGTGTGTGTGTGTGTGTGAGACTGTGTGTGTGCGTGCGTGTGTGAGACTGTGTGTGTATGTGTGTGCGTGTGAGTGTGTGTGTGAGCGTGTGAGCGTATGTGTGTGGGTGTGTGCATGTGTATGTGTGTGTGTCTGAGACTGTGTGTGTGAGACTGTGCACGTGCTTGCGTGTGAAACTGTGTGTGCGCGTGCGTGTGTGTATGCGTGCGTATGTGAGTGTGTGTATGTGTGTATGCGTGTGCGTGTGTGTGATACTGTGTGTGTGCGAGTGCGTGTGTATGTGTGTGTGTGTGTATGCGTGTGTGTATGTGTGTGTGCGTGTATGCGTGTGTGTATGTGTGTGTGCGTGTGCGTGTGTGTGATACTGTGCGTGTGCGTGTGTATGTGTGTGTGCGTGCGTATGTGAGCGTGTGTATGTGTGTGTGTATGCGTGTGCGTGTGCGTCTCATCTTTCCACAGCCTGCTGGGGCCCAGCTGTTTCTGCGTGTAGGAAGGTGTCTGGGAAGATGAAAGAGGGAAGGAAAACAGATCCGTGCTCTCCCGACACTGCGAGAACCACCACATTCCCAGAATGCACCGGGAGCACGAGAGGAAGAAATCAAAGCAACGATCCACGCTCCCTCGATCTGCATTTCCCCCGGGAGCGCCGGGGTATCAGAGTGCATTGTGGGAGGTGGGCAAAAAAAACAGCAAAAAAAATCAACACCCTCCAGAACGGCGGCCCGCGTCTCCAGCAGCCGCGTGATAAATCGCTGCATTCTGGGTAATTCGATAAAAGACTTCTCGGGTTTCAGACGCTGAAGAATGACTACAGGAAACAACGACCGCGGAGAACGATGATGAATTCACGAGAGGCCTCGCAAAAAACATTTTTTTTTTTTATCATACTTATTTTATCAACTTCCCCCCCGAAATGTCAGCGACCCACGCTCGCGCTAAGCAGACGCCTCCTGAGGGGAGAGACGGCTTCCTGTTGGCGGGGGGGAGGGGGGGGGGGGTAAATTCACATTTTAGCACCATTCGGGGGCCGGGCCTTCCCCCTCGCCCCCCCCACCGGGGTCCTCTCCGAGCCGGGCGAGAGAACAGCAAAATTTACACTGAAGAACAAAACCATTGATTTTTTCTCCTTCTTCACCCCCCCCCCCCACCCCCCACCCCCCCCGTTTTTTTAAACAAACTCAAGGTTACGGTTTCATTTCTTTTGAACAGCAGACAGAGACAGATGTAACTGCCGCTAATTGCATGTAGCCAGGCGTGGGGAGTTCGGCTCTGTTCGATCCGTGTTTTTATCTTCCGTTATGCCGAGTGCCGCGGGGCCTTCTTAAATCAGCCCTTTATTTTCTCTCTCTCTCTCTCTCTCTATCGCTCTCTCTCTCTATCGCTCTCGTTCTCGCTCTCAATTCCTCTCTCTCTACTTCTCTCCTCTTCTGTGTCATCTGTCAGAATGTTTCCCCGCGTAAAAAACAAACACACTCAAGCGACTGTCTTGATGAAGGGCGATGCGTAACTCGACGATGTTTGTTTTTTTTTCCCGCTTAAATGAGTTCGCTTCCCCAACCCGCTGAATTTAGCTGGGCTTTCCCCTATCCCCACCTCCAAATACGCACCGGTACTGACCCACGGGTAAGCTCTGCACTTCCACAAAAGTAGAATACAACGTTTCATGGAGAGCCACCTGCACGCTTCCAAAGAGTTAGGAAAAGAGTTGCTCCCGTCCAATCGCGGGCAAGTTATGGCCAGGCACTGAGAACAGCAACTGCACACCATGTCAGTGTTCTAACAGTGCCTCTTATGACATCACAATGGTTTATTGTTTTTTTTCTTTTCCACAAGACTAATCACCTTTCATCTTCTATGCCTCTTCCTGAATAATCCAGCCAATCTGGATTCAGAAACCCCGCCCCCCCCCCAGGAACAAGCTGGCGTTGAAAGAGGTGGGACAAATCCAACTGCCCCCCCCCCCTCCCCGACTGCTGAATTTTATGAGAAAGCAATTCTCTCACAGCGGCATTCATTTCTGCAGTACTGTCGCCATGGATGCTTGCCATGGGGGGAAGGGGGGGGGAGGGGGGGCGGTGGATATGCTTTTGGTCTCAGCACCCACTGGCACCATGCCCAACTCTCATCTAGCCAATGCCTTCCTCAAGCACGTTTGAAATATTAGAACAATCCAATCTGAATAACGAGCACTTTATGTATCTGTAGAACAATTTCAGTCACATCAGTGCGTATATCAAGATCGACTATTGGCCCAAGATACAAGAGTGGTCCAACGGTGGGTGTGCGCTACATGGCCAAAAGTGTGTGGACACCTAGCATCCTACATATCATCCAGAATTATGGGCATTAATATGGAGTGGGTCCACCCTTTGCTGCTTACCAATTCATCCCAAAAGTGTTGGATAGGGTTGAGGCCAGTCAAGTTCTTCAACGCCGATGCCCGGGGGCACTGTCATGCTGAAACAGGAAAGGGCCTTCCCCAAACTGGGCCTTCCCCAAACTGTTGCTACAAAGCCGGAAGCCCACGATTGGCCAAAAACGTCACTGCGTTAAGATTTGCCTTCACTGGAACTAAGGGAACTAGCCCAAACTATGAACATCAACCCCATACCAAGGGGTGTCCAGCTACTTTTAGTCATATAGTGTAGCACAGAATAACTCCAGATGAAGGACTCACGTCCCCATGTCTAACTGGGACTGGGGAGGTCTCTGGAAATCTAATCAACATGGGTCACCTGAAGAGAGAAGGTCTTACAGGTTCAACATCAACGTTCAGTGTTCCAACATCAAGAGGACGACTGTCGATTTTTCCCCAAGGGATTTTCCCGTGGAATGTGTTTATGTTGGAGCCATCTAGACCGATAGAGATTTATGTGACTCACCAACGACTGGCTGTTAATATGATTCGAGAACAGGCACACATTTCCATTCTGCTGAAAAAACTTTGCTTACCCTTTAACAACAAATACGTGATTAGAATGTTCTCAAATGAACATTCTGATGCTGATGCAACAATCGTTTCTGGCAACTGACAGCAACGGAAGTTCTAGAACTTTGGAAAAAAAACATTAATAAACAAACATTCCAAAAAAAAAAAATCCTGACACTTCAAGAGGGTTAAACAACCACAAACACCACAGCACCACGTCGCCTCTAGATCCTCGGGCGAAGGCTCCCCGCTTATTTTCAAAGTACAAAGCCGATAAGCCAAGGAACAGCTATCAAAGTACCATGCCGTTTCTTCGAAATCCTGCACTCCGCTTCCCCGCCTCGCTATCTCTCTCTCTCTCTCTTTCACTCTCACTCTCACTCTCTCGCTCTCTCTCGCTCTCTCTCTCTCTGTAAAGATACTCCTCTCTCTGTAAAGATACTCTGCTGATACGGCCTCCAGCGGGGAGCAGGCGGTTGTGGGTAAACGGAAGGGTTCCCGGCTATTAATAGGTCACGCGCTGAGAAGTGTGTCAGGAACGCCGCCGGGGGCAACCGCGGCACAGGCGTCCGCTCGACCGCGCCGACCTCCTCGAACCCGAGGTCAAGCCCGGGGGCGCCCCCCAGAGAGCGTCGCTGCACAGTGCAGCCTCGAACGCATTCTACAGACGAGCGCAAGAGCCTGGGGTTCAACTAAGCAAGTGCGCCCCCCCCCCTCCCCGCCCCTCCCCTCCCCTCCCCGCATCCTCCACACCAGCCACAACAAATTCCGTAAAAAAAATACGCTCACAAGGCGAAAAACCTTACAACCTCTGAGAGATAACTCCAGGCACACCAGACAGAAACCATTCTTTTTTTAAAATTTTAAAAACAAAAACAACAAAAAACAAAAACAAGGCCCATCGGCTCAAAAACCGGAAAGAAATACAGAAACCGCGCCACCGAGGAGCAGCGGGGAGAAGCAGAGAGGGCGGGGCGAGAGGAAGGCGCTTTTTGGCGGGAAAAGCGGGGGGGAAGAGCTCACCAGGCCGTCGCAGTTGCTGATGGCGACGGACGCGCCGCTCACTCCGCTGACGTCGCCCACGTAGAGGCAGTCGGCCCGCAGCGGCTCGCTCCGCGTCCCCTCGCCCCCGCCGCCGCCGCCGCCACCGACACCGCCATCGTCGTCGTCCTGCCACTCCACCTTGGCCCCGGGCGCCACCAGCCGCGCGTTCTGCCGCAGGCGCAGGTGGAACTCCCGGCCGAAGACCGTGACGTTGTAGAAGAGCCGGCCGCCGCCGCCGCCGCCGCGCCCTTCCTCCTCATCCTCCTCGTTGTCCTCCTCCTCCTGCTCCGTCCCCCGGTGCTCCGCCGCTCCCGTCTCTCTCCGCCAGCGCCTACGGGGCTGCCCGCCCGAACGGCCGGCCGACACGACGTGCGACAGGAACCTGCCCTCAGCGTCCGTGCTCACCGGCCTGACCAGTCCATACTCCCCCAGCACCTGCTGCAGAGAGCCTGGGGGAGAGAGGGAGAGAGAGAGAGAGAGAGAGAGTCACACACACAGTCCATACTCCCCCAGCACCTGCTGCAGGGAGCCTGGGGGAGAGAGAGAGAGAGAGAGAGAGAGAGTCACACACACAGTCCATACTCCCCCAGCACCTGCTGCAGGGAGCCTGGGGGAGAGAGAGAGAGAGAGAGAGAGAGAGTCACACACACAGTCCATACTCCCCCAGCACCTGCTGCAGGGAGCCTGGGGGAGAGAGAGAGAGAGAGAGTCACACACACAGTCCATACTCCCCCAGCACCTGCTGCAGGGAGCCTGAGAGAGAGAGAGAGAGAGAGAGAGAGAGAGAGAGAGAGAGAGAGAGAGAGAGAGAGAGAGAGAGAGAGAGAGAGAGAGTCACACACAGTCCATACTCCCCCAGCACCTGCTGCAGGGAGCCTGAGAGAGAGAGAGAGAGAGAGTCACACACACAGTCCATACTCCCCCAGCACCTGCTGCAGGGAGCCTGAGAGAGAGAGAGAGAGAGAGAGAGAGAGAGAGAGAGAGAGAGAGAGAGAGAGAGAGAGTCACACACAGTCCATACTCCCCCAGCACCTGCTGCAGGGAGCCTGAGAGAGAGAGAGAGAGAGAGAGAGAGAGAGTCACACACACAGTCCATACTCCCCCAGCACCTGCTGCAGGGAGCCTGGGGGAGAGAGAGAGAGAGAGAGAGAGAGAGTCACACACACAGTCCATACTCCCCCAGCACCTGCTGCAGAGAGCCTGGGAGAGAGAGAGAGAGAGAGAGAGAGAGAGAGAGAGAGAGAGAGAGAGAGAGTCACACACACAGTCCATACTCCCCCAGCACCTGCTGCAGGGAGCCTGGGGGAGAGAGAGAGAGAGAGAGAGAGAGAGAGAGAGAGTCACACACACAGTCCATACTCCCCCAGCACCTGCTGCAGAGAGCCTGAGAGAGAGAGAGAGAGAGAGAGAGAGAGAGTCACACACACAGTCCATACTCCCCCAGCACCTGCTACAGGGAGCCTGAGAGAGAGAGAGAGAGAGAGAGAGAGAGAGAGAGAGAGAGAGACAAACACACACACACACAAGCTGCAGGGAGTCTGAGGGAGAACGAGAGAGAGAGAGAGAGAGTCAAACACACACACACACAAGCTGCAGGGAGTCTGAGGGAGAACGAGAGAGAGAGAGAGAGAGTCAAACACACACACACACAAGCTGCAGGGAGTCTGAGGGAGAACGAGAGAGAGAGAGTCAAACACACAGTCCATACTCTCTACACCTGTGCACACAAATTTGTGCGCAGACACACACACGCAGGTGCACACACACACAGGCACATGCATACACACATGCAGGCACACACACAAACCCACACACACACATGCAGGCACACACACACAAACACACGCACACATGCACATACACAAAATACATACATATAAATACACACACACTTTTCACTTCTTCATTGGAGTCTGCTGTTGCACATAAAACACCAGGACCCCAAACTTTTTTTTAAATGTCAGGGACATCTTAGTCCTGGTAACACAAGCGAATGTGCAGACACAAACACAGATGTTTAAGCAGGTGCAGTCCTCACACTGGCAGACAAGCATTCACACTCACATACATACATACATACATGCATACATACACATAAAATCAAGCATAACTTTATCTTCATATATCTTCAAAGTAGTAAAACGATTAAAGATCTGCAGTCATGTAACCTCCTCTTTCACCAGATTGTGACCAGTTCTTGTACCCTACAACAATCACACTTTTCTCTATAAAACAAACGAAAGCAAGGTGCAATACGCAAGGTGCAAAAAATACTTTGGAAGGTGAAAAACGTTCCTGAAGTACTACTGGCCCCTGAAAAGAATACATTCAGCCTATTTACAAAGCAACCACACTTTGCCTCTCCAGGCAGGAAAAAAAAAACGGAAAAATATAAATATAATCTCACTTATTTCTGCTTGTGTATGTCACTTTTGCGCGCCCAGAGAGCATCTGGAAACCGAAAAGCCAATGAGATCAAGGTGATAATTGCGGTTCTTACGCGCTGAATAATGTTTTTTCTCACCGGCAGAGAACAACCGGGAGGGAATAAAAAGATCGCTTCCCCCCTGTAGAATGCAGAACTGAGACGTACCTGCGTGTTCGGTTTACTAAAACGACGAGTCTACTAATACTGTTAAGCAAAAAAACAAAAAAAAAAACAAAAACAAAAACAAAGGCCTACCCTAAGTACACTGCTACAGTATTAATGATATTTAAACAATTACAATAATCGGACAGCTGAATTTCCCTCGGGATTAATAAAGTACCTATCTATCTATCCATCTATCTATAATAATAATAATAAAAAACAATACGTTTTTATTTGATTCTTACAAATAAATTAAGCAGTAATATCTATTTAATAGTAAAACAGGAAAGCATTTTCATGTTTTTATTTTTACAAAAACTGTATTTCTAGCATAATTCCTATTTTTCAATTAGGCGTGCCTGATGTCAATTTTTATTTTTATTATTATTTCGAAACAGCGGAATCGTTACTTCAAAGGTGTGGCAAACTGCTTAAATCAAAACAACGCTTCCAATCGTAAACACGCTTCCACTTTAACGTTGCCGCGATGGTAATTAGCAGATTTAACATCCAACTCAGAGCATCAAACGGCAGTAAAAACTAACTCGAAAGGTGCCAAATTCACACCCAGCACGCGGAGATGCTCTTCCAGCGCGAGAGAGAAACACGGGCAAGCGTTCACTATAATGCTTCTTTTTTTCCCCAGACCATTTTTAGAACCTACTGACAGCATGCCATTCCGTGTTAAGTAGATATGAAATGTAAAATAAAGCGTCAATACTTTTATTCTTTGACGCCGATAATTCTTACTATTATCTCCATAGTTTACAAGGGCAACATTTATTTCAAATACGGGGAATTGCTCGTATCCACTTCAAGTGAGAAGCTGTTATAATAATGTTACATATATGCATGTACACGTAGATATAAACAGAGGCGCGTGTTTGATGTTATCCGTGTTTATTATAAAATAAGAAATGATGTTACCCTGTAGGTTATCAACTCGCATAAGTATGTGATTATCTTCTTCAAAGAATTCAGTTACTAATAAGGAAAGTTTGGCAACACGAAAAACCCTTCGGGTTATTTTGTGCAACTTAAGTAGTTTCGCTTTGTTGCTGAAACAGCTGTAGAGTCCACGCTGGAAACGCAAGACGAAAAAGAAGGGAAATGTGATTAATAATCGATGCCATGCTACTCTTCCGTTCTGCGACCAATCGATAGCAGTCATCACAATCATGATAAATGGGGTTGCCCCTCGGCACGAGCAGTAGGCTAACCGAATTAGTTGCAATTTTAAAAACAAAAACTGAATCACGCGCAGAAGTACACAGTTGATAACGCTTTGGCTGCTGAGGGGATGTGGAAAAAAATGCACGCTTCGCAACGAAGGCTGATGACATGGCATACTACAGCAGACACAAGAATTTCCTGGGAAAGTCCTGGGAATCGTGGAAAAAACTTAACATTTAAAGACTAAAAAGTTGGAAAAGGTGTCTGAATTACTGTCTACAAAATTATACCGGGTGAGTGGCAGAGGGTGGACGCGGATAGCAGGTAGCTTCACCTTAAGACTTCACGTAAATACAAAGTGCAAACGTATAAACAATCCCACGTACCTACGCTACTGGCGATATAGAGACCGTTCGTGTGCAGAAATAACGGCAAAATAATTAAGAATGCCAATCCAGGCGCAAGATCCATGGCAGCTCCGAACTGCGCACGTGAGAGAGACGGACTTTGGGATCCAGTGTGGTAAAGTTCCCTGCGACCAGCAATCCGCCACACCAGCAACAGAAGCCCGCAACTAACTGCAAAGTGCACCGAGAGAGGACGCGCTCCTCTCTCTCTCTCTCTCTCGCTCTCCCCTCCTTGCTTGCGCTCTCTCTCTCTCCCCTCCTTGCTTGCACTCTCTCTCTCTGCCTCTCGCGCTCTCTCTCCTCCTTTGCTTGCGCCTTCCGATTACTCCCGAGTCCACGCGCACACGCGCCCACACATTATCTCAGGCGGAGCAGGGGGGAGCGGAGATGGCAAGAGAACGCCTCGCGGAACTGAAAGCTCAAGGGCGTGTTGCGCGTGAAGTCACACTGATTGACAGATCGCTGACAACTTAGCAGAAGTGACGGAAAATACAATTCGTCGCTGCCGATACAGGGAAGTTGTAAATGTTCGTTATACATGTTAGCAATGCTACTCCCTTCGCACCGTTTTTGCTCAACCGGCGCCTCACAGGACGCTTATACGTTCCCCTCCTCGAGTTGCGCCCGTGAGCACGCAGTTCTGCATCGCTTGCATAAAGTTCTCGTCTCTCGCCTTTCTTGGCACAGCTCTGGAAAGCGAAACTATTGGTGCAAGAGCTCCCCCTGCGTTTCTAAATGGAACTCACACACTGTGAAAATAACGGGTTCGGCGAAGTTGTGGCAATGGGCAGTCGATTCAATAAACTGTATCATCATCAGCATTATTATTATTATTATTAATAACAATAATAATAATAATAATAATAATACAGCTCTTTTTTATTTTATAAAAGGCCTTAAGTGTAAACCATCAGTTCAGCTCTTCAGTCACATGACTGATAAAATCTCCGTTTGTTTGGTTTGGTGACGGGCACCTCTGCAGTTTGCAGGGATTCCGGCCAAAGTTCAAATCGGCTCATCCAACCGCGTGCCTCTGTCTTATCCGTTCAATCGTTCGGATTGTGACGGGAGACTTCGTGAGCCCCCTCTGTCACCAGTGACCTGCTAAATGGTAAATGGACTGCATTTATATAGCGCTTTTATCCAAAGTGCTTTACAAGTGATGCCTCTCATTCACCCATTCACACACACACTCACACACCAACGGTGAAAGGCTGACATGCAAGGTACCAATCAGCTCGTTGGGAGCAATTAGGGGTTAGGTGTCTTGCTCAGGGACACTTCGACACGCCTAGGGCGGGGGTTCGAACCGACAACCCTCCGGCTGCCAGACAACCGCTCTTACCTTCTGAGCTATGTCCCCCCCCCCCCCCCACCGGTTTTCACCTACTGCCGTGAAAACCGGTGTTCTTCCAAGGAGAGCAAAGCCTTTTGATTTTGATTGACAGGACATGGTAGCTCCACCCATGACTACATTTGTGAAGCCTCACTCTGACGCCACTGCAGCACTGGATTCTGGGGGCCCAAAACAGTAAAAAATACAGTAGGATCATGCATGAGTCCATTCAGTGCCCGATGTGAGATCCTTTCACGGGGCCCAAAATGACTGGCAGCACCCCTGCATGTGTGGGTGTACATCCATCCCTGTAGGGTCTGGGTCTGGGGGGGTCCCATGGAGTGACAGCACTGTCGGTGGCAAGTTCCCCGTACCTGCCAGACTGAGCTCCTGTAGTTTACCCATATCCCCCTGGGAGGCGGGGGGGGGGAGGGGGCGTCCCCCCCTGCAGAGGAAGGCCACGCCCATCCCTCAGCCGCAGCTGCGTCTGCGTCATCTCAGCATGTCTGTCCGCAGCTGCGTCTGCGTCATCTCAGCATATCTGTCCGCAGCTGCGTCTGCATCATCTCAGCATGTCTGTCCGCAGCTGCGTCTGTGTCATCTCAGCATATCTGTCCACAGCTGCGTCTGTGTCATCTCAGCATATCTGTCCGCAGCTGCGTCTGCGTCATCTCAGCATGTCTGTCCGCAGCTGCGTCTGCGTCATCTCAGCATATCTGTCCGCAGCTGCGTCTGCGTCATCTCAGCATGTCTGTCCGCAGCTGCGTCTGCGTCATCTCAGCATGTCTGTCCGCAGCTGCGTCTGCGTCATCTCAGCATGTCTGTCCGCAGCTGCGTCTGCGTCATCTCAGCGTGTCTGTCCGCAGCTGCGTCTGCGTCATCTCAGCGTGTCTGTCCGCAGCTGCGTCTGCGTCATCTCAGCATGTCTGTCCGCAGCTGCATCGGGGACATAAATTGTCATCTCTGGGTCCGGCGCGGTGCGGGGCGGGGCGGCGCGGGGGGGGGGGGGGGGGGGATAGGGGGTTCGGGGGCTCTCCCATTTTGGCGGGATGAAACATGGCGGCGGCGGCGGCGGCGGATTTCGTGGCGCCCGCCTCGGTCTGAAACGCCGCCTCTCTCTCCTACGCGCCTCTTCCCTCTCGGCCCGCGAGAAACGGCGCCATCGCCGGCCGTCTGCTCCTGGCCGCCCGCGCGTTGCCATGGAGATACCAAGCCCCTTCGCAACCCCGGCAAAGTGCGGCTCCCAGACTGATGAACGGTTCAGTGATACCCCCCCCCCACCACTCCCCCACCCCCCCCACCTCAGATCTCTGTGTTTGTGTATGATATTGCTGGGGAGGGGAGGGGAGGGGAGGGAGGGGGGGGGGCTGGAGGATTTAGCAGCAGCACTTGTGAACTGAGGACGGGCTGGAGCCAGGCTTCATCTGTGCACGAGCACACAGCGTGTACTTCTGGGAAAAAAAAAAAAAATAATAAATGAGGGGGAAAAAAAACCTTCAAATCTTCATCTGACACGCAATTGGAAAAGCGGATAGCTGTTATGTTGTGTTAATATTTAATACCGCAGTCACTAATCTGTAACAGATGCAGGTTTAAATCAAGAAAACAGACCAGAGGCACTGATGCAAAATAAAAAACAAAAAAAAAAGACAGATTGGCCGATTTTGTATTTATCGTATTACTCTGTAGTACGATACTGTTTGGAAAGGTTGAAAAGATTACCCTTTGCCAGTCGTATTGTTCCAGAATGTGGTTTCATCTTTTTTAAAAGATCTGTGTGACAGATCGCCGAGACTCGAATGGTGGAAACGTGCACTGATACTGCAAAAGCGTGCAGGAAGAGGTGCTTCGCCCGCCCTGTCTGCGTATCCCTCCACGGCCCTGTTTACAAGGCATGCGTGACTGCGCACACACGCAGGTTATCTGCAAAACGAACGGTAACCCCGTTTTTCTACCTTTCTGTTAATGATCATACCCCTTTACTTCTCCTCTGTTTGCTGCAGTTTAGTTTTTTTTAAAGTGTTGTGTAACTGAAAAAAAAAGGGGGTTTCTCACCAACCTCAGGACTAATTTAATTAAATTTAATTTGTTAGTCTACGTGACAGGGTCAGTGCACATTAATGACATTTCTGTAAACGTGCCAGAGGCTTTTCATCTGTAGTCCCCACGGGCTACGTGTTTTGGCCGTGGGAGGAAACCCACGTGAACGCGGGGAGAACATGCGAACTCTACACACTCCGGAGTGCCATTATACCTCCCATCGAGGGGCGACATAGCTCAGGAGGTAAGACCGATTGTCTGGCAGTCGGAGGGTTGCCGGTTCAAACCCCGGCCTGGGCATGTCGAAGTGTCCTTGAGCAAGACACCTAACCCCTAACTGCTCTGGCGAATGAGAGGCATCAATTGTAAAGCGCTTTGGATAAAAGCGCTATATAAATGCAGTCCATTTACCATCAGTGTGCCATTATTACCTCCCGTGGCTCCTACTTAAAAACACGGCCCCCCCGCACACCGTCATTAGCCTGGACGAGAGGGCTGGAGAGGCGCCAGACGGGACGCCTGCGCAGCCAACCCAAAATGGCCTCACGACGTCAGTGGAATGTGCCGTCGGTGTCACAGCGTGACGCGGCAGCACCGTCGTGACCTGGCGGGGTACGGCTTTTTTTGCGGGGGCAGTGTGTAGTGTAAACGGTCAGGGTTTGGGCTGGGCTTGTACCTGAAAGGCTGTGGGGAAATCTGATTCCCAGATGGGACGGGCGGCTTGGTACCCTTGAGAGGGGTACTTAACCTGAATCGCTTCAGGGAGATGTCCAACCATATAAATGTCACGCATCTAAAAATGCAGGCTGTGCAAGTTCTTCTAGATAAAAAGCACATATATATATATATATATATAATATAATATTAAATGTAGTTGCTGGCCTTCTCAGGTAGTGCCGAATAAATATGTATGATGGGTTACACAAGAGATGGAGTACGGCAAGACGTGTTCCTGCCCTCCGCGCTGTCCGTCACTTTGCTCGACCTATCAGAGTGGGGAACTCTATGGGCAAGGCCCTCTCTTCCTTCCCATGATCCCTTGCGGCACCCTCGCCCTGATTCCCCTGTAGTGTGTAGCGGAACTTGTGCTTGACCAATGAAAGCACCACCAAACTCACCCACCTCCCCGGAGGACAGCACGGGTAGAGAGAGCGAAGCCCACGGCGAGCGTCCGTACGGACGTTCAGCTGCAAGCGTTCCCGAAACGCCCGCCCCGACAGGATTGGCTCGTCGGCTCACAGTGTTCTTGGCGTCACCGTCGGCAACACGTGTCTCCAATTTCTCATTTTGAAGAGCTTATTAATAACATTTCTGGATTTAATTTTGAAACGCTTATTAACTGTCCCCCCAGCCCCCCCCACCCCCACCCCCACCCACATCAGAATACTAAAATTGATTTCAAGCTCTCTGCTTAGATTATACACATTAAAGGATAACTAACACAGGGGTCATTTGAGTCCTCTCCTTGGAGGCTACAGTTCAGCTCTCTCACACACACTATTCCCCCCCCCCTTCCCCTCGTTCCTCCCCCCCCCCCCTTGCTTTGGACAAGCCTGGGATGGTGCACTGGTTAAATTAAGGTAATTACAGGCGGAATCAGGTCACTGAGCGCTCAGCTGGAACTGCAGCCTGCAGACCGCAGGCCTCCTCAGAGCCGAGCACGAGCAACCGTGTTTCAGCACCGAGGGCTGCTGGGTAATCAGAGAGAAACCCCAGGTGCCCTGTGAGGACTCCAGTACGAGGGCATCGTGTCCGAGGCAGAGCGAGAAGGTTACTCTGCGCGGAACACTTGTCCTTAAAAGACGCGCTTACATCCTCCCTATTCGAATAAGAAAATAAAGAAAAAAAAAAAACCTTTTTCGAAAACCGCCAACGTGTTTTTCTTTTTCTTTTCTGCTTTCCCTGATCGAACAGCACGGAACAGATTAGCAACACAAACACAGCCGTCAGGGTTGTGCAAGACGGTCCCCAACACTCGGGGAGGATTCGGAACGAGAGACTTCAGAAAGATGGCTGAACTCCCGCTGAACTCCCGAAACCGAGAGGCGCCGCCGCCGCTCTCGCCCGCGTGCGGACGGGGCCCCCTGCGGGCGCAAGACCGTCCCGCCAAAACGGGCGCGCGTCACGGCGGCGGCGACGGCTGAACACACGCACCGCACGTTCACGCAAAAAAAAAAAAAAAACCGCTCATCGTCGCGTGAGCGCTCCTTGTTTTTGTCTCCAGGCACACGCGGAGAACCATCCGGAGAATTCCGTTCGACACAACTTCCGCCCCGTCCTGTCGCGTTCCAGACTTCCAGCGGCCGGACGTGCGTGAGATGGCATCTGGTGAGGAAGGCGGTTTGTTTTATCGCTCGTTTTTTTTGGCGGCACATTAAACGCTCTGCGCTCTGCCTGCGCTCGGCCTGCGCTGAAACACAGGGGCCCGAGGGGGACGCAAGGGGGAAGGCCTGCGCACTGGAGTTCGGCTCATCGGCCCGACAAGAGGAGCGCTTATTTTACAAAAACCACAGGCGCCCTGGCCTCACTACCGAGAGGACGGTCCTTCTTTTGTTGTTGTTCATTTACGACAAAAAAAACCCGAAACATTTATTCAGTGGATCGGGTGATTCAGATCGCCAGGCTAATGGCTTGTGCTGGACCACAAGAGAAGAAGCACCACCTGTTCTACACCACCCCGCCGGCTCACCATCGCCCCCTTGTGTCTGGGAGGTTTGACCCTGCAGATATCGGTCATCGAACCTTGTCCCGTAGCCTCACTCTTGGGTCTCCAAACTGTTCAAATAATTCACTGTCCCGTTACGTAGTGTCATAACAAGCACACTGACACCCGCCTGGCTGACCCCGTAAAAGAACTCCCCCCCCGCCCCCCCCCCCCCCCCGCCCGGCAAGGCGACGATGAACCAGACGGGCAAAAACAGCAGCGGTAACTATGGCGATCCACTGCCATGTGTTTATATCTGCAGTCCCAGGAGCCAATTAGAGCCGAATTAAGTGGCAGCTGAGGGGAAAAAAAAAAAAAAAGACTTATTAGACCGGTCATATCTGCAGCGGACGGTGAGAGGCTGCCTACACGCGCGACGGAGGTCATCGTCCCAGAGCGCCGCGCGCGGGCGCGTGCGAACGCATTCTCATCTGCATGCTAATCAGCGAGGCCTGCGTTTCTGCGGGCCGAGGCCTGTTAAAGGCGCGGAGGACTTTGTATGCATATATACACACGCGTGTCGGTTTGGCCACTGCGCGCATATTAATGAGATATCAATTTTAATGCGTAACCCCGAGGCTGTCCGGCGAGCGTGAGGGGCTCGGTCTGAAACGCGCCGGTCGTCCCTGCAGGGGTCAGGCGCACGAGGGCCGCTTCCTTCGCATGAATTTGCATACTTAACGAGCGGCAGGATGGGGTTTTTTTTTTTTTATTTGACGCGTTTGCCCCCCTGAAAGGTTGCACCGGAGAACCAGCCTGGCGGCCTGCTCCTGAGTGTGTGTGAGTGTGAGAGTGTGTGAGTGTGTGAGCTTTCGGGGGTTCTCTCTCTCTCTCTCTCTCTCCTCTCGCTAATTCACAAAAGAAAGCAGCGCTGTAGAGTCATTACACACACGCTGTAGTTATGGGTCTAACTCGCAGGCAGAAATAATCATTACTCAGCAACGATCTCCAAAATTGCTGAGAGAGAGAGATGGAGAGAGAGCCATAGAGCGAGACAGAGAGAGAGAGAGTGACGAGCAGAGCAAGTCAATCCCGTTTTAATAGTCAGGTATGACTCAGATTTAGGGTATATTTAAAACCCTCTGTGTTTAGTGTGATGGGAAGACGAGAGAAGACGGTGTTCCCTGGTAATGCATGTGTGTGAAAGTGTGTGCGTGTGTGTGTCTAGACTAATACCTAGCTAATATTCAGCTGAAATATTTTCATGTATTTCATATTTATATGTACTCAAAAGTTTTTAAGTTAAAACTCAGTAGTTTTAACAGTCATTGTTGTTTGTTCACATTTAGCAAAAGTCCAGGACTTCGGTCTGTCTAAGCAGAGAATGAAGAGCATCATTCTAAAAAAATTCACAAAAAACACAGACAAAAAAAAGCAGAGAAGCAACTGCTCGGGCATTTTTTTGAAACGGTTACCTAACACGCTGGTGCTTTGCCTGTATCCGAAGCGAAACATCTTACTCCAGCGTGCGAGAGGCACTGCTCTCAGAGGTGTTTGGGGGCGTTTAGTCTCGGAGAACGCTGCTGGAACATCGAGTTCTGTGTTCTCTGCGGGGGTCTGGTTTCAGGGTTGCGTCTCCTGTTTCCACGGACGCGGAGGGGGGGGGGGGTGAGAGGGGTGTGGGGGGGGGGGGGGGATTTTCCGGTGAAGCACCTGGCGGTTATGAAGGGGCCGTCGCCGCTTGAACGGGAGTGTACGGCTGTCGATGCGACCGACCCCCCCCCCCCCCCCCCCGCTGGGCCGAACGCGGGTCCCCTGCTGCTTCCCTCCTCTCATCCTCTCCCCCCCCCCCGTCACCCCCGCCCCCCCACTCCCCCCTCCCCCCTCGGCGGTTATTGACGCCGTCTGTCCCAGATCCTTCCCAGCGGGCCCTCTTCGTTTCTAACGGATACGGATCCTGCGGGAACATGATAGGTCACATGGGTCACCTACTGGTCACAGGCGCATAAAATAGTTTGAAAAGTGTTAGTGTTAGTTCTGTTTGCCAGACTTACAGAACAGCGATCAGCCGCTTCCTTCCTAACTCCGCTCCAGGTGAGAAGCCCGTCCTGTTAATGAAGTGTTAATTAACGGGGCACAGGTAACATGCACATCTCACCTTCCCCGAACGCGCCGCAGGACAGGCGGCAACCGGAAGGTGGTGGGGTTAGCGTTCGAAAAACCCAAGATACAGAGACACCGCCCGAAAAATATCGGCGAATCAAATTTACCCGTTCGGCTTTCGCGCCTCGAGCGACTTCCTGCTCGGTCCTCACCTCTCGGGGGCAGCTAATGGAGATTATTTACCTGGTGAGTTTTTGCTGTGCGGAAAGCGTCCGGGTGCGAGACCCTCTGTTCCCCGCGCGTTCGTCCAGCGGCTTACCGGACGGACGAAAATAGGCGAACCGCCGCGAACCCGTCCTCCACGGCTAGTCCGTGACCCTTCACGACCAGACGGGGTGCCTGTCCAAAAAAGGGGGTCGCTTGGGTCATCATCTCTGGAGGTAACCACATTACGTCTAAAGCTCTGATGGAAACTGCAAGGCTCTCTGGGATCCTGCACCTCACCTGACCGCACCTGTGTTGGGAGTTCCTCACTCCCAACACACCCGCCCACAGCCCCTGCCTTTCCGCCGATGGTTATTTACCCTTTATAAAGCCTTAACGAGCTGTCGTATGCATGTCATAAGCAGAACGGACACTTGGCAAGCGCAGGTGCAAGTATAAGGTGTCATGCAGGAGTCGTAGACAGTCAGTCCAGCTACCGTCTGAAGAGATGAGTCTTCAGGCCACGACGGACCCCAGACTATATGTTTGTTTTTATTTTATTGTCTTTGTTTTATTTCTACAATTTCTCTCAGAAAAAAAAGGTTCTTTGGGCTTGTCTCCATAGGGTAACCTATTTGCGCTCTCTACGGAACCCTCTATGGTAGGTGCACAGTAAAAGCTCCAGTGTTAATTCAACTCTTAGCAGGGCACATATGAGTCCAATAGGGACCATACGTACCCTGTAAGAGGTTACTTAACGCTGAATACTTGAATGTGTGTGAAAAGCGTGAAGAGCTCCAGATTGAACCGTTTTGCCCGATGAAGGACCCTTTGCACTCGCCAGGGCCCCTATGGAGACACAGAGGAGCCTGCTGGAACCCCTTTCTTCCGAGCGTGCAGTCGGTGGATTATTTTCGGTGAAAACTGAGAACGGCCCTCACGTCATCGTCCCCTATTATGCAGTAACGGTATCAACACGACCGGGAAAAACATGACCAAAAAAATAAAAAATAAATCTCAGAACGGCTACAATCTCCCGGACCGAATCCTAGAAACGCAACGAACAGCTGCAAAGCAGACGTGTTCGTAACGAATGCTGGGGAATGCTCCAGGCTTGGCAGCGCACGGCAAAATCACTGCACATACCGTTTTCGTTGGCATCGATGTCGTTATGAACTGCGCCCTCCTCACACAGTAAGCGATGCACAGACAGCCCTTCTCAAAATCGGCTCGTTTCAGAATAGACGCGCACCATACTGACGGGGATCTGATCCTAAGCCTGACAACAGCAGAGCCGCGTACGAGCGCCGCCATGCTCAGAAGGTACCAGATTGTCCTGGCGTGCGAACGGGAGCTGAAGCCTGGCCGATGGCTTGATGTTTCCAAACAATGCCTCGCTGGTGTTGTGTGATCTGTTCGGAGCGCCTTCTGCGAACGCAGACGAGGCCACCGCTGACAGACGCGGCGGGAGCCAACAATGCGCTCCATTGTGTACGCCTGCAGGGAGAAAGCCTCACGTGCTCCAGCACACCGCTATCAACCGAGGAAGGTAAGAATGGGCATCGCGTCTCCCCAGGTTCCAAACGGCTGCTCCGCGTCTCCACAGAGGAACCCTGTCTGGTTCAAGGGCTCTCTGTCGGGCAAAATGGTTCAATCTGGCAACGTTCTCACACCTTTTCACACCTACCAAAGAGGGTTCCACAAAGAACTCAAAAAGGGGATCCTCAATGGAGACAAGCCAAAGAGCCCTTTATTCCCCTGAGTGTGTGCTGTCTGTGTTCACTGCGGTACAACCGTCCAACCGTACTGTCTGTGTTCACTGCGGTACAACCGTCCAACCGTGCTGTCTGTGTTCACTGCGGTACAACCGTCCAACCGTACTGTCTGTGTTCACTGCGGTACAACCGTCCAACCGTACTGCCTGTGTTCACTGCGGTACAACCGTCCAACCGTACTGTCTGTGTTCACTGCGGTACAACCGTCCAACCGTACTGTCTGTGTTCACTGCGGTACAACCGTCCAACCGTACTGTCTGTGTTCACTGCGGTACAACTGTCCCTGTGGTGCCAGGATGGGGAGGGGGGTTCCACACAGTGAAAATCGATCCTGACAGAGTACCTCTGACTCAGGTGAAGTACAGCCCAACTCGTGTAGAGTCCGTTATAAACCTGGGCTGGCAGCAAAACTTCCCTCCTCTGGGCCCGTCAGCACCTGCAGTCTGCTCCTGAATCACATGACACGTGCTCCTAAATCACATGATGCGTGCTCCTGAATCACATGACACGTGCTCCTAAATCACATGATGCGTGCTCCTGAATCACATGACACGTGCTCCTAAATCACATGACGCGTGCTCCTGAATCACATGATACATGCTCCTGAATCACATGATGCCTGCTCCTGAATCACATGACACATGCTCCTGAATCACATGATACATGCTCCTGAATCACATGACACGTACTCCTGAATCACATGATGCCTGCTCCTGAATCACATGACACATGCTCCTGAATCACATGACGCGTGCTCCTGAATCACATGACGCCTGCTCCTGAATCACATGATGCGTGCTCCTGAATCACATGACGCGTGCTCCTGAATCACATGACGCGTGCTCCTGAATCACATGATGCATGCTCCTAAATCACATGACGCGTGCTCCTGAATCACATGATGCGTGCTCCTGAATCACATGACGCGTGCTCCTGAATCACATGATGCGTGCTCCTGAATCACATGACACGTGCTCCTGAATCACATGACGCGTGCTCCTGAATCACATGACGTGTGCTCCTGAATCACATGACGCGTGCTCCTGAATCACATGACACGTGCTCCTGAATCACATGACACGTGCTCCACTGACACGCCAACACCTGTCTCGCTGCTGGACATTTTGTTTTCACTTTTTTTTTTTTCCGCTGCCTTTCAATAAAGAACATTTGAATTCAAATCAATTCAATATGCTGGACTGGCATGAAAAGCATGTTGTGAATATTGCCAAAACTCTGTCTACAGTGTAACAAAACAACGAATATATCCATATCCATATCCAATAAACATGTCATCCCATCACTGAAGATAGAGCAGTTTGGTTATACAAATGATTATTAACTCTGAATATTATTCATTTATTAGATATTATTGCTGCTGGGTTCTCTCTCATTCTCTCTCTCCCTATCTACACCTCTCTGTCTTGCTACCTCTCTATACCTCCAACTCTCTCATTCTCTCATTCCCTATTTACACCTCTCTCTCTCCCTCCCACCCCTCCCGATCATCTCCATTTTAACTGACAATGTGGACATTTACAAGGGAGTTATGAAGTTAAAATCGAAGATTTACTTGGAAACGGCAGAAAACGTAACATAAATCTGACCCCCCCCACCCCCACCCCATTTCTGAGAAAGTATTCTTGTGTAATAAGGAGTTCAATAAATAACATTGCATTCCGCCCCTCCCCCCCTTTATTTCCACTTTGATAATTTCGCCAAAACCTCATTCTGTTATCTTCCTCGTCGACCCGTTTGAATAATGGTCATCTTCCACTTTTGTCTGGGACTGAATTAATAGCTATCCTTTCTTCCCCCCCCCCCCCCCTTTCGTAAGAAGATTAGCGCGGCAGAATTGATCGTGCGAAATTTTCCAATCTATTAAAATGTCTGAGCAGGCCGTGATCAGTGAGGACGCGTAGCCGCGCGCCGCCGCCGCCGCCCGGAACGGGATCGTGCGCCGGGGGCCGCGCCAGGACCCCAAAGGCCGCAAATCATCCCTGTTATTCTCCCGCCGCCCGGATAAATCTCAGAGCGCTCCCTAATTCAGGCGACGGATTCCTGGACGCCGGGGTGGTGGAGGGGGGGATATGTGAAGGCAGAGACGGCCTGGGCTACGGTTTTTACGATGCGTCATCACCACGAGGCCAGGCATTCCCCCGAGACACGGGGACTCGGGGATTTTTTGGGGGGGGGGGGGGCGGAGGAGGAACAGTGCGCACCTCTGCCGGTTCGATCGCCGTGCGAGGAAGGGGTATTTGGCGGGTCAGGATTCCGCCTCCCTAATCTCTCTCGGAAGAGAAAAAGAGGAAAAGAGGAGGAAAAGAGCCCTAATCTCTTTGGGGAAGAAGAGAAAAAGAGGAGGAGAAAAAAAAGAGGTGCGGGCAGCGGCGGGTTCGGGAGGCAGGGAGCGAGATCGCCTCCCGCGCGTGCAGAAGTGTTCGTCTGGTCTCGCCCCAGCCAGCCGCCAGCGGGTCGGGACCCGGCACAGCGGATACTTACGGGATCAGTGACGGATCAGCGGTGCCACGACACTGTTCCTCTCCTTCCGATCCTCCCGGAGGAGTTCAGCTCAAACATCGCAGAGCCAGAGGAGACCAGAGCGGTTCAGCACACGGCTGTGTGCACCTGCAGAGCTAAAGGAAAGCAGTCGCTCAAACACAAATGGCTAATTTTTCACTTTTTTTCCCCCAATGATAACATTGGTATCAATTCCAGAAGAGTCGATATCCAGCTCGCTGATTTCATTACAGCTCGTCCTCTGCTGCTGATCATTTTACATAAATCACAAAGTACCACTCGTACCTCCAGCGGCGTTTGTTTTCCTCGGCTAAAAGCATCCGGCAAATGATATAATGTAGGGCGTAATTCCAGTTCTAGTGTAACTCTATATCTATGGTCGCTGCAGATTTAAGTCCATCCTTCATCAAGTGTGATTTGCTCAAATTAGCCCATAACTTCTCCAGCCAGGTTCGTCTGAACTTGTGCCTCCAGAAAATTCTTTGGCCCCCGGCAGAATTCATTTTTGTCCTCGTTCAACATGACCACATGTTCCGCCAAAACAGATGGCGACCGGGCGCCGTCGGACCCCGGTTACCGCGAAAATAATCAATATCTGCGCGGGGAAGCGATCGGATCTGATCTTCCTGCCGAGGAATTCGCTGGCCTCGGTGCAGAGCGAGCGGCCGGCCAGCTCAATAACAAGACCAGGCGTGAGACAGATCCGTTTGGGCTGCAGCGGAAAAGAGGGTCAAGTTCACTTTCGCCACATGCTCAGAGGTGCTTCTCTGATGACAACAAGTTCCATGTGCGGCCGAGGGGGGGGGGGGTTGGGGGGTGGGGGGGGGGGCAGGGCCTAGAGGTCTGCATAGGGCAAGAATTAAGGATCGAGTCCGCCTATACCCAACCTTTTTTCCGGCCTGACCCAAACCAGCCCGACAAGCTGTAGTCAAATTTGAAGCCCGGACCTCATAGAGATAACAAGATAACAACAAACACCCTACAGCACAACAGAAAAGAATGCAGTGTTTCCCACTGGATATGGTGGAGGTGAAGGTGCTAGAGATCGTGGACTGTGGGGGCTGGGTGGAGGAGACTGTGATTGGTTCGGGGGGGAGGGTAGAGTTTGCGATTGCGGACCAGGGGGGCGTCCCGTATCTGTCATGGCTGGAATTGAGGACTGAGTCCACCGATCCCCAACCTCTTGGGTGGCAGCGCAGTGTAATGGGTAAGGAGCCGGTCTTGTAACCTAAAGGTCACAGGTTTGATTCCCAAGTAAGGCGCTGCTGTTGTATCCTTGAGCAAGGCGCTTAACCTGCATTGAACCCCCCCCTGCCCCCCCCCCCCCCCCCCCCCCCCACCCCACCCACCCCACCCATACCAGTATTTCCTGGCTTTTGGCTTCCCTCTCACTGCTGGCTAGCCTGTGTGACACGAAGACGAGCGTTTGAGAGGCATGATCCCTTTGCTGTGGAGGTGAACCACGCCGCAGGACACTGAATCCAGAAGCATCTCCAACAAAAGGCAGTGCTCTGCGTCAGATCCATCTTGGATAAAAGAATAAAAAAAACTTGATAAAAATACCTATAGAGAGTGGCTGGTGGAGACGTCTCATCTGAATCCACTGCAGACTTATGCTAATTCAGATTTGGGTTCACGCGGAGGCCACCATTTTGGGGGATTTTCCGCATCTAAGCCGATTGAAAAGCTCGAATCCCTGTAGTGTAAACAGACTTACACAGACGGGGAGAGAGGAACAAGAAGGAACAAGAGATGAATTCCGAGTTAAAAAACAAAAACAGACATGGAGAAATATAGGATTAAACGTCGTTTTTTTATATAATGGCAGAAGTGTGGGTCCCCTGGTGGGGTGTGCCAATGTGGTGTTTTGGTGTTTTGGAGTGCAATGACGCACCTCACAGCCTGGCTCAAATCTTCAACGCGCCAGTGTCACCTGTGGCCACACGTCCCACAGGGAAGGGGTTTGATAACTGGGCATCACCAACCCTAAAAACTACAAAATGGCGGGCGGCCGTGTGGCTCACCGAACGACACGTTAAGTCCGCGTGAAATCCCGCGACCAATCGACCGCTGTTTCCGCGATCGCTCTGCGCGGGGAGGAAGTGACGTCGACCCGGAGCGTTAGCGTTAGCGTTAGTGCTAACGCCGCTTGGACGAAGGAGAGGGACGTCAAAACAAACTAACAAACAGGAGCAACGGTGTTCCCGACCAGGCCCTCCCAGGCCCAGAGAGATGAGAGATCTGCTCCTTTCTGCTCCTCCTGTCTTCCCCCCACTGGCCGGAATGCCATGAGGGCGATCGTTTGGCCTGAGGGGAAGTGATGTAATGCGCGACCTCGGGAGGTCACGGGGTCAGAGGTTAAGGAGCATGACTGTTTGAGCTGGGACATGCCTGCCTTGCAGATTTGAAGTCGATGAGTTGCTTTGAAACACTGATGAACAAGGTGGTGGTGGTGGGGTGGAGAGGGGAAAGGGGGGATGGGTTGGCAGGACACAGGTGAAGTTTTAAAAGAGGTCCAGAAAAGAGGTGTGTGTGTGTGTGTGTGTGTGTGTGTGTGTGTGTGGACATGCATATATGTGTATATGTGTTTGTGTATGCATGGGGGTTTTGTGTGTGTGCACACGTGCCACCTCATGGCTCACAGTGTCCGCAGTTCACCTCTCCGAAAGTACAGAGAACACAGAGGAGCTGGGGTGGGGGGGAGGGGGGGGAGGGGGGGGGGAGATTGGAGAGTTCCGGAATGTACAGTTTAGCAATCAAAAGGAATGCGAGTAATGTCCTTTTCGCACTTTATTATTTCCCGGAATTAAAAAGGAACACAGCCCGGGAGCGCGTTTTATTAACCCTAAATAACTCATAAATACGCTTCACCCCGTCAAATGAGCATCCAGAGGTCCTCGCGCTGCTGTTAAATAATGCAGTTCATGCCTGCAGTTAGCCAGATGGAAAGCATCATGGCCGACATAAGTTACCCTTCAATTATTGAGCATCCATCTCTCCCTCCCCTCCTTAGCCAGCTCTTCCCCTTCCCCCCCCGTCCTTCTCTCTCCAGAAAAATAAAAAACTGACGTCTGTTTGCTGATGCAGCCTCGTCTTCCACAACGCGTGCTTTTGCGTGCTTAAACGATGTTATCTTTATGACCACACCAAAAAGAAAAGAACGAGGCAACTCAATGACCTCACGTTTGCACACTTAATATCGTTATAAAAATGGAATGGCATTAATAGTCCCAGAGTAAACGAGGAACACCTGGTTACTTCCTGGATTTTTTATACTGTTTCCATGAAAGTCGAAGATGTTGTCTGTTGGGATATCCAACCATTTGCCAAATTTTTTGGACTACATTTCCCAGCAGCACCTCAGTGAAACATGACAGGCATCTGTTGCCCTTTGACCTTGTAGCAGGCCTGTGCAAAGACTTGGTGGCAATCAATACAAATCAAAGGAACACAGCAGTGACATTTTCTTCACATGCTGGGGGGGCACTGGGGAAAAATAATTTGAACATTAATATGAAAAAAAACAATAAAAACCTACAGCAACAACAACAACAAAAACTCCAAAAGACAGCACAAAAAACCGATTCATCACGGAAGGCGGACTCAGTGTTTGCTAACAGTGGCACTGTCCAGCTGGACAAAATCGCAAAGACCACTGAGAAACATGTCGCTGTTGCCATGACGAGCCGGCACCAAATGTTGCCGTTCAGCTCAGAACGCTACGGACACAAATAGCGATCGCTTGAGCGCGAGCGCCAGGCAAACAAATCCATGCCTGAGACCAAGCCTCTCCAGGAGAAGCCAACGATCTGAGACACGACGTTACAGCTGAACCCAGGGAAGGCGGGCGCCAGTTTTATTCCCTTGTTTTTCAGTCTTGATCGTGTTCTAATTTAACGAGCGTCAATCCATTTCCTTCTGGTGCCTCAGCTACATTTCCAAGAGTGCAGATCACTGCTGTAGGACTAAGACTGGTGTTTGGAAGAAAAAAAAGCCACAAGAGTGTGAATCATTTTTTGGGAAATATCTTTCCTGGGGAAAGGCTTAAAAAATACGATCTTCAAAAATACATGTTTCGCATTGTTTGCGTCACGTGGGAGTTTAGGAGGAGAAGGTCTGGGGTGGATCATACCCACAGTGCTCACTGCCTTCACAGAACATCAGGAGACACTCGATCAGCTCGCCAAGCCAACGACCGAGTGCCGTAGCCAAGGGAACTAATCCCGCTCTTGTCCTGGCTTTGCGGATGACATCACTTCCTGTGATGGACAACCACAAACGCTGGTCTCAACACAACACAAGCAACAACTTGTCAATGAAGGAGCTGAGGCACAGACTGGGCTTCAGACCTTCAAGGAGTGACATCACAAATACGTGATAAGAATGTTCGTAACTGAACGTTCTAATGCGGACGATCAACGATCACTACTGGTGTTTGAAAGCAATGGAGCTAGAGAACACTGACTTAAAATTTCAAATAAATTTGTGTGTGTGTGTGTGTATGTGTGTGTGTGTGTGTGTGTGCAGGTGCATGTGTCTGTGTGTGTGTGTGTGTGTGCAGGTGCGTGTGTCTGTGTATGTGTGTGTGTCTAAAGGAGCTGTGGCTGCTAGATTAAGACGCAATATGAAATGTAATAATGATTCTAATATGACCCTTTTATGAGCCCCTGAGCGTTATGTACCCGATGAGAGAGAGCCTAGCGGTGGCTTTAGGAGGCGTTCCTGTGAGCGACTCTCCCTCAGGCTGCCGAGGACCGGGGGCTCTCTGGACGCGGGGCCCGACGGTGGGGGGGTTGGCATGAGGGAGGGGTGGGTTATTGTTCTCCTCTCCAAATGCCAGTTCCCAGGGAGCTCTCTGACTTTTACGGAGGTCCCTCGCGCGCGCGCGCATCCCAGAGGCAGCTAGCGTAGCCGGAGCCGGAGCCCGGCCAATCACAACATTCCCCCAGACCGCGTTTCGGGAAAGCGAAAACGCGCCGTTTAAAAAGCTCCGTTCGCCTCTTTTTCGTTTCCGCGGCGACAAAGGGAGGGAACGCGAGGGGTGAGCCCGGGACAGGCGTCTGACGCGACGGGGCCGTCCCCCGGGGCCCCCGTCGAATAAACGGTGGGGCCACTGGCCACTCAAGTGTGTCGCCAAGAAACTAAATGAAGGGGTTGAGGGGCGGGGCGGGGCAGGGGCGGCGGGGGCGATAGAGTTTTGGCAGGATCCTGCTCACGGGATGACTCAAAGGGGAGAGGGCTGGGGAGGGGAGGGGAGGGGAGAGCGTTTATTTTGGCCAGGCTGCCCTGCGTCAGCTGGTTTGGGTCCACAGGCCTGAGCTGTGACACGCCTGATTTACAGTAACAGCCCCCCCCCCCCCCCCCCCCGCCAGCGACTGCAGCTGCAGCACGGGCCTGCCCCGCTTCTGTGGAGCGAAGGGAACAGCCGGACCCAGCAGGAGAGGCTGCAGGGGTGCCCCCTTTAACCCCCGCTGGGTTAGAGTCAGGCACTCGCTGGGTTAGGGTCAGGCTTCCGACCCAGCACTTACCCAGAGTGACTTACACAACATTCTTACACAGCATTTACATTTGCATCCATTTTATACGGCTGGCTATAATACTGAAGCAAAGCAGGATAGGTACCTTTGCCCAAGGGTACACAACGCCAGTGCCCTGCCTGGGAATCGAACCTGTGACCTTCAGGTTACGAGACCAGCTCCTTACCCACTGTACTACACTGTCACCGAGACACAGACACCCAGCTCTCGCTGCGTTTGGCTTCCCATCGTCACGGGGGCGTGGCCCAAGAGGTACCAGGAGAGCACTCAGCCCCCCCACCAACCCGCACCCCCCCTCCCCCCCCCACGCACCAGCACAGCAAAGAGCTTTCCCATCCTCTGCTAGGCAGTCGGATGCTGATATTATACAAGCGACACAATTTAATTTAATTTTGTTTTTAATCTTAGCAAACCCACCGGGACCCAGCCGTATAATTAAACTTCATAATACTGTCCTCACAGCGTTCGAAACAACTGATAGTGTAAGCAAACATATAACTGCGCACACACACACACACACGCATATACACACACGCATGCATACACACACGCACACACACAAACACACACGAACACACACATGCAGACACTCTCTTTCTGTAGTCACTCTCACATAGACACACATATGCACATATAAACATTCACACCAACGCATCACACGTACACCCACGTGCACACACACACACACACACACACGCACACAAACACAAGCACGCTCACATGTAGGACATATTGTTCAATTTTCATTTGTTTGCAGAACAAATGAAAACGATGAATACCTTCTCGAAACAAATCTAACCAGTTACGCGCTGTTAGACTAAATGAGTCTACGCCTTGCTGATTTTCTCCACTAATCACTAATGTAAGATTACAAATGTAGGAGCATCGTTTTTTTTTACTTGCAACAGAATTGCAAACACTTTCCATCTACATATTACTCCGCTCCGAGTTAGAGCCTTTAATGATTGTGTGCCATGGACTGTTGAGTACCTATTAACTTCATATTTGTTTCCTGGATGAAATAAAAAGTCCTCATCCAAAAGGTACAAATCAGCACTGCAGAAAAAAATAATCATTTTTGAACATTTCTGTCATTCTGAAAGGAGGCAATTCTTTTTATGAGATATGAGATTATTCAGAAATATGACCCTATTCCGAAATACCAATATGGAACTACTCTTCAGGGGCTACCACGACAAAGACCAATAAATACGAGGGTGTCTTCTTCCAGAATTCCATGATTGGATTGTTTTTTTTTTTTTTTTTAGAGTCATACAATTCTTCCTTTGCGTTACTAAGAGACAGGGAGGCACCCATCACCGCCTCCCCCTGTTTTTCCCCCTACCCCGTTTCCCCGGTAACCATTTTTTCAGAGAGATATAAACTTTTCTTCTTTATTTTTTTTAAAAAAGAGGATATATTTGGCATCAGGTTGCATTTGAATGAGATGACTTTGAATGAGAAACGTTTGAATGAGATGCATTTGACTTTGACCCCACTGGTGTGCTGCATGAATCTTTCTATTTGGAAACGGGGCACAGAGCGGGAAGTCTGCAGTAATGAGCAACACGTGTGTGATGTCGCGTCCCACACTTTTTTCTTTTCTTTTTTTGCTAAATCACTAACAGACGGAGAGAATGTAAGTATGACTGATGTGCTGTTATGTGTTGTGATCTGTTGTCTCATCATATTAGGACTGATCTCACACACACACACACATACATATGTACACATGGACACACGCACACACACTCACTCATGCACACACACACGCACACACACACATCTTATGTAAACGTGGACACACACTCACACACACACACACACAACACACACTCCCTCATACACGCACACAAACAGAAATGTTGCGTGCATTTACCTGAAATGGGTGTGTTTATACAGGAATGCTGAAGAAAGCATTCATCATTTGGGCCTGTTGAGGCCTTCCAACCAGAAAGCGGTATTCAGACACAAGGGCACGGTACATGCCAAAAACCAGTCTCCCCTAACCACACCCCTCCAGACACACACCTTTACCTTCAACAGTAAAGTGAAACGATTCCCCCGATATCGCCATAATGGGGTTCCCAAGCGGAGACCAATCAGAGCACTCACTTTCAGTGCAGTAACGTACCCCCTGGACCTAACGAACCCCTGCAAGTCAGTGTTCTAGACCTCCATCGCTTTCAGTCACCAGCAGCGATTGTGACATGAGCTTTGGAATGTTCAGTTAACAAAATCAGTTTGTGATCGGTTAGTCATATCTGATGTAAGGACGAGCCAAGCCCAGAGACCATGTAAGAAGTGTTTTTTTATTGTGGGGGGGGGGGGGGGGGGTAAATAATTCCTCTGTATTGGGTGTTTCTTGATATGTCAGCCAAACAGCAGCAAGGCTATGCCACTGTCAGATGTGTGGTCTTGTAATTGCGAGGTTGTGGGTTGATTTCTAGTTGTGGTGCTATGGCCATTACCCTTGAGCTCGGTGCTGTAAATATCCAGCAGTGTAGATTATATTTAAATATGTGACCAGTGTAAGTCGCTCTTGAGTAAGAGCGCCTGATATTTACCTGCAAATAGCCGGTTACTGCAGAAACGGCTTTCACGACTGCTCTTAAGAGTGAGTAATTGCTCGGGCTACGACCAACCTTGAGGCTTCGCGTTCGCCACTTGCCTTTTACCCTGTTTTGATGAACAGACATTTTCTTTTAAAAATGTGCTGAGCGTGACTGTTGTTTGTTGTTCCCTCTCTGTGCCGTATAATTTCCCCCTCAGCACAAACGCACGGACGCGGCACGCAGTGTGAAGACACAGCACAGCTACGACAGCAGCGGAGAGTAATGGTTATGGAACCCGGGCTCGTCACCTCGAGGTTGCGGGTTCAATTCCCCGGTGGGGCACAGCCACTGTACCCATAAAGCGAGGTACTTATCTGAACTGCTTCGGCAAAACTCCCTTCCAGCTGTGTTACAGGAATAGAGAAGGATGTAAGCTGTTTATATCATTCTGGATAAGAATATCAAACCTACAACAGCCATGAGTAGCCAAAATGGAATTGACATCCACCTTGAAATAATATGGAATTGACATCCACCTTGAATTAATAACATTAAGCATCAACTGAATTTCAGTTATTTTCCTGATTCAAAATGGAATTGGCACACTTATATTGACAAATAATAAATAATATTATTTCAAGGTGTGTGCCAATTCCATTTTGAATCAGAAAAAGAACTGAAATTCAGTAAATGCTTAATGTTTAAAAAAAAAAAAAAAAAAAACATGCCCACTATGTTCTATGGAGATTTCTAAATGAGGTCAGTGGATTCTGATTAGTTTCCTGAAATGACTGAGTGAAGCTTGGAGGGAGTTGGGATCCCTGGTGAACGGGGGAACGGGGATCCCTGGTGAACAGGGGAACGGGGATCCCTGGTGAACAGGTGAACGGGGGAACGGGGATCCCTGGTGAACGGGGGAACGGGGATCCCTGGTGAACAGGTGAACGGGGGAACGGGGATCCCTGGTGAACAGGTGAACGGGGGAACGGGGATCCCTGGTGAACAGGTGAACGGGGGAACGGGGATCCCTGGTGAACAGGGGAATGGGCCACCTCCGTCTCTGCGTTTACTCATGGCTTCATGCACAATTATGGAGACGGACAGGCACGTGCAGAGAGGTCAGAGGTCATCGCACATTTTTTTGGTGGGAGAGGAACCACAGCTTCTGCACTGTACTCTCTCATTTCATATCTCTCTCTCTCTCTCTCCCTCTCTCTTCCTACCTCTCTCTCTCCCACTCTCTTCCCCCCTCTCTCTCTTTCTCCCTCTCCCCCCCCTCTCTCCCTCTCTCTTCCTACCTCTCTCTCTCCCGTTCTCTTCCCCCCTTTCTCTCTTTCTCCCTCCCCTCTCTCTCTCTCTTCAGAGT
Organism: Anguilla anguilla; assembly: GCF_013347855.1. NCBI lineage: Eukaryota > Metazoa > Chordata > Actinopteri > Anguilliformes > Anguillidae > Anguilla > Anguilla anguilla. Next base: position 2,953,135 of record NC_049203.1, read on the forward strand.
GGGGTCTCTGGATTTCATCCAACTCTGATGCTCAGTGCCAGGGCTATGACTTGTGATGTGCGATAAGGGCGGTTTCAGTTCAGCCTCCTCCCGCACACCCCTGTGGTAATTATTCACTGCCCCCCCTTGCCCTCCCCCCCCCCACAAAAAACCCACTGCTCCCCACCACCTACAGAACAGACACTCATAAAGCCCTTGATTTTATACTACTGTCAACACAAATGTTAAACTATTCACATTAATTATACATGTAATTCATTATGACAACGCTAACGAACAACAGAGGTGTTAACCCTATTATTAACAGCCTTATGAACACCCCGTCCAACATTCTCTAACCCCGACGGCTTTTTCAAAATACGGTTTTCGAACCGGGAGAGCCGAACCTCTGCTTTCTAAACGTCCCGATTTACGAGGCGGCAGAGGGGGGGCAGCCGAGCAGAACGGGTCGGCTTTAAGGGGCCTCCGCGCGCCCCAGAGTCACGCCAGCGGCCGCGGGGCGTCCGGCGGGAAAACAAAAACAAGGGCTGATGAGCTTGTGCAACTCACTGGCAGCTCACTGCTCAAGCGGTGGAGAGAAAACGAGAGATGGAGAGAGAGAGACAGAGAGAGAGAGAGCAAGCGAGAGGAAAAGAGAGATGGGGAGGGAGAGAGAGAGAGAGAGAGAGAGAGAGAGAGAGAGCAAGCGAGAGAAAAAGAGAGATGGAGAGAGAGAGAGAGACAGAGAGAGAGAGCAAGCGAGAGGAAAAGAGAGATGGAGAGAGAAAGAGAGAGCAAGCGAGAGAAAAAGAAAGATGGAGAGAGAGAGAGAGAGAGAGAGAGGTTAGAAACGCAGGAGAGATGATGCTTCAGCTCGCATAAATTCTCTCACATAAAGTCCTCAATATAACGCTTATTTGAATTTTAATTTGCAATGGTGCGCGCACTAGACACGCAATAAAAAGAAAAGACAGAGAGAGAGAAAGAGAGAGAGAGAGAGAGAGCGAGAGAGCAGGAGAAAAAACACATATTTGCTCAGCACGCCGCTGATATTATATCGGATGTAAATCAGGATTTGGCTTTTATTAAAGCGTCCCCGTCTTCAGACGCCCAAGCCACACAACTAAGAGATGACAGAAGTGCCTTCCACACGCTGCAGAGTAACCCTGTCACAGTCCATCTGTGTCCCCTCCACACACATTCCCCCCCCCCGCAGCCCCCCCTCCCCAATGCCTGTCCCCCCACCGCCCCGCCTGCCTGTCACTGCCAGCACTCTTCCCACCCTGCTGTACTTTTGAATCCCTGCGCGTTCTCGCGCGAGAACTTTAAAACAATATTTTTTTTGTTTGTTAAAGCCTCCACAGTCATCTCCAGACGGAATGGACCGGAATTAACAGGAAAGGACTGGTCGTGGGGGAGGAGCAACAGGTGAGGCGGGGGGGGGGGGGGCTGTGTAGCACAGTGCAGGCAGTGTATCTCTGGTAATGACTCTAATTCAGTGGTAACCAACCGTGTTCCTGGAGGTCCACCATCCACCTAGGTTTTCACTCCAACCCTAACAAAGCACACCTCATTCAAACAGCTAGAGATCTCATTGAGCTCTAGTGGATTAGTCGAATCAAGGTGTGCCAAATTAGGGTTGAAATGAAAACCAACAGGATGGTAGATCTCCAGGAACAGGGTTGGTTACCACCGCTCTAATCTGATTTAATCGCCGATTGGTGGGGCTGATGGGAGATGTAGTCCTTCACCAAAGGGGCGTGACCAGACGGGACCCACCAATTTGAATTGGAGAGACATTTGGCACTTCCATCCCCGGACACAGAACTGGTTTCCTGCTGGTTTGCTGAGGACGCCAACATGGAAGTAAGTTTTGTATTTGGAGCGCGAACTCAGCCTACAGCCCAAGGACCACACAGTCACAGCCGCATTGTACGCGACTACCACAGCTGCTCAACGAGTGCGTCTGGAGGGAGGGAGCTGGCGAACATTCACTCACACATCTTTTTTTTTTTAAATTTTTTTTTATATTGATGTTTTTTGGACGAGTTTGTCTGCCCCGCGTCCAAAAATACCAGGGTATCGGTGAATCTGAAAACACTGCGTAAGCAAGAAAAACGCTTTCGTTAAAGAAATATGAAGCGGTGTGTGCACGACTGGGCCAAAGGGGTGTGTGGCGATGTCGAGAAGAGGCTGGAGCATCAGACGGTCAACTAGGCCCGGGCTATTTAACTGCAGGCCCGGAGGCCCAATATACACACAAAATAAACCATTAAGTTGCATAATGAACTGTATATCAGAGTAATGCACAATATCAGAGTAATATCAGAGTAAAGCGCAATCACAGAGTAATGCACAATATCAGAGTAATATCAGAGTAATGCGCAATCACAGAGTAATGCACAATATCAGAGTAATATCAGAGTAATGCGCAATCACAGAGTAATGCACAATATCAGAGTAATATCAGAGTAATGCGCAATCACAGAGTAATGCACAATATCAGAGTAATATCAGAGTAATGCACCATCACAGAGTAATGCACAATATCAGAGTAATATCAGAGTAATGCGCAATCACAGAGTAATGCACAATATCAGAGTAATATCAGAGTAATGCGCAATCACAGAGTAATGCACAATATCAGAGTAATATCAGAGTAATGCGCAATCACAGAGTAATGCACAATATCAGAGTAATATCAGAGCAATTCGCAATCACAAAGTAATGCACAATATCAGAGTAATATCAGAGCAATTCGCAATCACAAAGTAATGCACAATATCAGAGTAATATCAGAGTAATTCGCAATCACAGAGTAATGTCTTGTATCTGCGCAGGCTTAAGAAGACACTGACTTTCACACCTTGTTCATAAATTGTTTGTGGCAGACTTTTGGCCCGTAGGTCCCATTTTTAAACAGAACTCATTAGTGCCGTATAATTACTCAGCGACAATTTGGCACTTTGTGCCTATGAGAACAGCACTGCGACCTAAATGCTCCAGCTGGGGAGTGTGCACTAACGTACAGTGCACTAATGTACAGTACACTAATGTACAGTGCACTAATGTACAGTGCACTAATGTACACGAAACGTGAGGCTGCCTCCACAGGGCAATACAGAGTCGCAGGAACATCCTGTTTCTATCGGCGATGGATGATTGACAGTTTGGGGAGGATTACATCACAAGACGGGCAGGGCGTGTGCACAAGCCACGATCTGATGGTCTGCCTGGATCCTCAGTGAACTGTGGTTACTCTCTCTCTCTTTCTCCACCCCTCTCTCTCTCTCATTCTCTCTCACTCTCTATCTTTCTTCCCTCCTCCCCCCCTCTTTCTCTCTCTCTCTCTATGCCCTCTCTCTCTCTCTCTTTCTTCCCCAGCCCCCTCTCACTCTCTTTCTTCTGCCGTCTGTTTCTTGCTTGGCAGGGAAGCACCAGGCTTGTAAATCTAGTATCTTTGGATCATGAAAAAGGAATTCATCGCTAAATAAATGTGGGGCCAAGTGCCACCCCCCCCCCCCAAATCTTCCAAGTTTCTCTGCCTCTCCTTTCATCCTCCCTTACATGTTCTTTTGCCCACTTCCCTCTCATCTTTCTTTCTCCCCCCTTTCTTCTCTCACTCCTTCATTCCTCCTACTAAACCAGTTTTCTCCTAATCTTCCTCACCATCTTTCTCCTTTACCCTTTTCCTCCACTCCTCTCTCTCTCTCTCACTCTCTCTCTCTCTTTATGAAAATAACTTGTTATGATTCAAAGATGAGCCAGTGAAGAGATGGTGATGAACATTTGCTAACAGTAAATGTAAGAACACTGAATCTGTCTTCTTCATGTTTTCGTCAAAATGCCATAACAGGAAGCATTCCTAAAAAAATATGTTTGAAAAAAACGTTTTTAAAAATCTCTCTTCCAGAAACACTGGTGCCACGATGCATTTCTTCCTGTCCATTAATCCATTATGCGATCATGGAATTTGAAGTTATTACTAATAATATTGCGAAAAAGAACTTTCCACATCTTAGAATTGAACACTGTGCATAACACGTTGCAAATAATTCCAGGAAGATTACAACATTATTTATATTCTGGACAAAAAAAAAGTGGGTTTGAAGTGGATTGTAAATAATGACTGAGCCAAAAAAAAGTACAGAAAGGAAAAGGCATGCACCACAGCGTCCTCTATGGCCGAACTGGCCGTCTGGAAGTTCTGGTAGATGCCAGATGGGTTGGTTCCACTTTTGGGCTGCGATCGCAATCCCCCACCCCCCCCCCCACCCCCCCCGCCCCCCCGCCTGCCCCTGCCTGCCCCTGGTACGCGAGCAGGCTCATCCAGAACCAGAACATCCAGAACAAAATTTAAATTATGACATCAACCTTTCGATCCTAAAAACGCCATAAAATCGGCTTGTTTCGTGTTCGCAAAAAAAAATAGTTCTCGCCAAGTTTCCTTGAACTCTCACGGGTGAAAAATGTCCCTTTTTTTCTTTCCAAACAACATGTTCCTCCCTGTTCTCATTTATGATAGAATACCGAAGAATATCAGTCATGAAGTACGATAAAGCCCCACTGGTAGCAGTAACAGACACGTGTATTCTCTACCACAACGGTGGTGGATGGGTGGGAACTGTCCAGGAAGCCAGTGCGTGACTGAACCGGAATTTGAATTAAGCTAATCTTGAAAATGAGCAAGCCCGTCTCACCTCATCGGCAATCTTTTTGTCTTATTTACCAAAACAAGTAACAGAAACAAGATTTTAAGAAATGCTAAAGCTGTGTAAGTCGCTACGGGCAAGAGCGTCTGCTAGATGCCTGTCATGTGACCTGCAGGTCATTAGCAGCCTATCAACAGCCTCGCACAGAGTCCAAAAACAACGCGCCACTCAAAATCTAAACTCCCTACCCTCCTCGGCTACTCCGCAGAACTGCTACGCTTACGTTACTGATCCCGGAGGATGACAACATGCCCGTTTCCCTTCCTGGAAAAGACCTGGTCTCTCCGTTGGCACGAGGAGCTGCAGTAAACCTTCATTTGGCAGCTCCAGCTCTCGAGGGTCATGGGATTTGCTCATTATACGTTACATTTCAATCCGTAGCTGAACAGCGCTCGCGAAAAAAATAGCCTATTTTAGACATCGTCCGTTTAATACTCTCCACTGAGATGTACATAAATGTTTTTGGGATAAAACTGGGGACCCCGGCGGTTCCCAGTGACTGGAATTCTCATCATGCGTGTGATGGATTCCCATGATGCTCGCTGATACTCATAAACGAACGTCCTTTGAACGTTATATACTTGATTTGTAATTTTTTAAAATGCATTGGAAATGCATTGGAAATATACACTGAATTTAAGTCACATTATATGTTTGCTCGTTTATTTTGAATCTGACAGACGTGCAGTTATTCAAGGGCTTATTATATCATACCACCCAACCTGTCAAACAATTTATATTAAGGATTTCAAACGTAAATGCTTAACACATCAATATAATAATTTTATAGGACCACCTTCCTGTAGCCCCCTGGTGCAAATTTAGAGAAGCTAACACATAAAAGAAAAATCCATTGGATCTACTCAATTGAACTGTGGATGATAGCACCATGTAATTTGTCTGCTTTAAAATGTATCAGATATATTTGTGTTGTGTGCATGTGCACAGCTTAAACATTAAATGATTACATTTAATAAATAAGATCTGGTTGAGTACTTCCGATAGACGCTCCTTCGTTTTTTTCTCCTTTTGTCCAGTGCGCAGCGAGGGCAGGAAATGATCGTGGCGAAGGAGATACGAAGCGATCCGGGACAATCTTCACACTCGTTACACGCCATTTTACGTCGATGGAACGAACCGTTATATGGTGCGTGTACGTAAGTGGCCCTGTTGGGTAATATATCGTACGCGGGGCAGATCAGAAAATGATCAGGAGCAAATTGGTTTCACAGGCACTGGAAACAGGCCGTATTTCAGAAACCATTCAATGACGGCGCAGCTGGTTGCTGTCTTCTGTCCCCTTGTGTTACAAGTAAACAGATCTAGATTTATGTGACGTTTCTTACATTGAACATGACCCGATATATAATACACAGTATAAACATGCATTAAGGATTTCAAACGTGAATGCTTAACACATAAATACAATAAATTTTACGGGACCACTTCCCTGGAGACCCCCGGTGCAAATTTAAAGAGAGAGCGAGAGAGAGAGAGAGAGAGAGAGAAGGAGGGAGAGAGAGAGAGAGAGAGAGAGAGAGAGAAGGAGGGAGCGAGAGATCACATTTAAGCCTTAAGTTAAGCCCATGTAAGAGCTATTCAATCAGCATGTTCCTTTGAACGACACGTCAACGGGGCGACATAGCTCAGGAGATAAGACCGATTGTCTGGCAGTCGGAGGGTTGCCAGTTCAATACTCGCCCTGGGCGTGTCGAAGTGTCCTTGAGCAAGACACCTAACCCCTAACTGCTCTGGCGAATGAGAGGCATCAATTGTAAAGCGCTTTGGATAAAAGCGCTATATAAATGCAGTCCATTTACCATTTACATCAACGGGGCAAGCAAAGACTTCACTTCACTCCGCAGCGCAATTCTTTTCTGTTTTTTTATATATATAATTTTTTTTTTTACCTCTGAATAGAGTGCACTTACTTAAGCCGCTCGGATAAAAGAAAACCTCCCATTGTTAAAAAGTAAAAAGGCACCAGTGTGTCCCAGAGAGGCTTGTGCTCGTGGGTTCGCCCGGGAGGCACGCGATAGCACCAGCGAAGGGGGGTAACTCATCCCCTGACGCAAGGCCAAAGGGACGTCATGTAAAGTTTAGCCATTTGGCAGCTCGGTCAGAGCACATTTAAATTGCTAAACAGGAACGAGGGATGCCCTTGTCATGGAGAGCGGGAGGGGGAGAGAGCGAGAGGGAGAGAGGGAGGGAGGGAGGGTGGGAGGGAGAGAGGAGAAAGAGGGGTAGAATGAGATAGAGAGTGGGACAGAGTCAGAGGAGAGAGAGGGAGGAGACGTAGGTGAGAGAGGGAGAAAGGGAGTGCAAGAAAAAAGGACAGAGAGTGGAGAAAGAGAGAGGGTTGGGAGAGAGACAGTGAAAATGATATCAGGAGAAGGAGTGATGAAGGAATTGATGGAGAGAGAGGTAATAGGGTGACAGTCCACAGGCCTGATGATTTTCTCCCCTAAAATATTTATGAAAAAGAACTCCAAATTCAATTCCCTACGTATACATACGTACATACATGTGTTTCCCCTACATCTGTTGTAATAATAATAATAATAATAATAATAATAATAATAATAATGCATTGCAGGTACATAGCTCTTTTTATGATCTCCAAGGAAAAATCACCTGAATCAACAGCAAAACGTAGCCTCCACCAGGTTAATGCACGGTGGCCATTTTGTGCCAAGTCGTGCACCGCACGTTTTCAGAAACGTGGGGGTTAAATCACTCCAATATGGCCACCCGCCCCACCCCCTTCGCCCTCGGCCCTCGGCTTCGCTCCCGGGTCGTGCGGTTCTGATGGCGAGCCCATCCACGCGGGCCCTCGGCTTCGCTCCCGGGTCGTGCGGTTCTGATGGCGAGCCCGTCCACACGGGCCCTTGCGGCACCAGCCGGGCGGTGCCACCAGAACCGGAAGAAACGGAAACGGAAACGTTCCCTCCCCCCTCCTTTCTTCATTAGTCTGTGAGGGACGCTCCGTTTCGCGGGGAGGGGAACAAGCCGCTCCATCTCTGACATTATTAAAGATCAGAGAGGTTTAAAAGGTCGGTTATGCCATCCTCCAGTCCTCTCCGGCTCTGACACCTGGCATTTCTCTGATCTTTTGCTCTAATTAAAAAAAAATAAATAAATAAAAAAAACAGTTGCCAAGACTTCAGTTTTTCGCCTCTTCGCATAGCAACCGAGAACAACGTTTCCTGAGAGTCTGAAAACATCCAGGACATTATTAGCACTGCCGGCGGTCTTGTGTACCACCTTTCTTTCGCTTCGCCTGGAACGCAGCCTATTGTGGGGCGAGGCTAGCGGCTCCTGGTTTTAGGCAGAGGCGCCGTTTCATTACCGAACACAGACGGTTCTCTCCCGTGTTTCTCACTGCCAAAAGTTCTGCATCCGCTGTGCTCCAGAACCCGAAAAGTTTGCATTAAGACAGAGTGGGTACGGAGATCACCCGCACGGCAACACTCCGTGTGTAGTTATGATTCTTTTTTTTTTTTTTTTAAACTGCTGCTGAGCTAGACGACGAGGCCAGCCGCAGAAAACATCCCAAAAATGCGCTTATCGGAAAGGAGGACTGTATTTGGGACAGGAGGGCGCTGGAGTTACACAAGCAGTCAAGTTCTGGCCCCGTGAGAAACGCCATGGTGTGTAGCCCCCCCCCCCCCCAAAGCCCCCTGTTGGCAAGGAGGGATATTTGCAATGCTGTATTATTATCGCTTATGCTAATTTCCAGTGCTTGTCCTGAAAAAAAAAATGGGTATTTAAAACAAATTGCCTGTAAAATACTACAAATAGCAGAAAGATATATGATGAACAACAACATTAAAATGATTTACTCATCATTAAAATGGAAGTGGCAGAAACATTGAGTTCTAAATAGGAATTCCCATTTAGAATGTTGCAAGTGTATAAATGTGTATAAATGTCTTGTGGAGAAGAGGAATTGAAGGAGGGAGGGAATGAAAGTGGAAAGATGATAAATGTTTTTTTTTGAGGGGGGGGGGAGGGGAGTTTGGGCAGGGCCTAACGAGTGCTTGGCGGCGGGCGGGCGGGGGATGTAGTAGACATCCAGCACTGAAGAGTGCGATGACGCATTTATAAGAGGAGAGGTCAAGAGAGGTTTATCTGTCTCCACAGCCAGCGCTCAAACTCCATTACCCAGACACACGTTCCTCAGGCGGAAAAACCGAAATTAAAAAAACACACCTGGACAAATCACAGGACGAGGCATAGCTGCTTAAGGACTGGCCTTATTAGCCAGCGACTCATTATTTCGGGTTTTGATGTGAAGTCACGCTCTTACCTCATATTTCCACAGTAAGGACTGGAACCCTGCAGGCTTCTGTGGTCTAATACATCTGTTAACAGGCGTATAAAATCACAGACGCATGCGAGTCTGTTTGTTTTCAGGTTTTAAAAAAACTGCAATGCAAGGATCTGGGAACACTCTTTAAAGGGTAATTACACCCTAGATCACTTTTTGTTTCAGCAGTAAAAGTGTTTACATGCCTACTACATAATTAAACATTTTGATCCATGCTGTTATTTAATAATTTGTGAAATGATATCATTTGGCAGAAAGAAATGGGTTGAAAACACCTTGTTGCTGCCCTCTAACGTTTGAAAAATGCTTCCTGCATTCCACTCTGGCCCCGCCCCAATTGTGATGTCACAGTACATCTTTTGAGGTACTACCATGTCATACAAATGTCAATAAAGACATTGAGTGGGAAAATTGTCGCCGCCCACAAATTTGTCCGATTACTCTTTAATACGACAGAACACTGCTGGCACCTGATTGGCTAGTTTGGTTTCAACTCAACGTTCTCAAGCTGGAAAAGCATGGTGGCCTGTTCATAAACATAAACCCATATTCCACCCAAACAGTCCACTAAAATATGTTTCTGAAAACACCAGGGTTGAGAAATAGGCCATGTAATTGCTGCATCTTGATTCATATTTGATCTTCAGCGCCTACTTTGACACTGTGACCCGAGTCTCACGAGCCTGGTGCAGCTATGCTGTACAAACTCATTTGCATAGAGAACACTTTATGCAAATGAGATGGACACACCTACTCCACCTACCCCAGGAAGCATTGTTCAAAATAGCTTAGTAGGCGGAGCCAAGCTGAAACAGCTGAGTGCAATTACTCTTTGACGACAAGCTAGGACCCTTTATGGAATCTCTGACATCACTATGACATCATAACATTTGTGCTGGATGGAAATCATTGGTCTTGAAAATCATTGGTCTTTCTATCCTGTTTTACATACTACAAATGAAATGGTAATCCACCTCCCTCAAGGTGTTCTGTAGTCTGGATTTCATTTCCTCCAATTAAAATTAAAAAAAAAATAATGTAAATATTTCTATGATATTGATCATTGTGAAGGCTAGTAAACGTTAATTCTTTACACAAAAGTTTGACAAATTAATATAAAAATTCGCTGCTCCTGTTTCTCGTACCTACACGTAAATCACGAGATTAGTTCCTCCTGTGCGGCCCCGCTTGTTCTCGTTCTGGCTGCAGTCTCGGAAAACTGAATATTCTCTGATGCAATGGCTTACGTAATACGGATGACATCATCTGGAAATGACCTGTTCCCCTGGCGCCCGGCAATCCAACCATCTGATCTGATCTGGATGGAACAATGTTGTCGTGGCGATTTTATGAGTTCCGCCACGCCCACGCAATTCAGACCCCATTCCCCCTCACCCCCTGGGTCTGGAAATGCGCATAACCTGCCGTTTGGAAGCACGTAACCCGCATATAAAACTTGCCTCCGTGAACAGAAAAAAAACATCCCTTTAAGGGTTTAACAGCCGAACGATTCCCGGAGTTTAATGGGAGCAGCATCAACGCTGGAGCAGAACACTGAAACTGACCCAAACGGTTACGTCAATGAATAAATGATTTTATATTCACTTAAAAAAAAATTTTTTTTAAGAAAATAAAAGCTAAAAAAATATAAATGCACCGTGTAGAACTTTGAGTGAAAGATCCATGCCCTTCATTAATGTTTTACAGCGGCGGGAGAGAGAGGCCCTGTCAATCATAAGCTGCGTTATGAGTTATTTAAAATTTAGAGGCTGTGGACAGGACTCTTAATCCAGGCTTTCCTGGGCTGGAGTTACGGGAGCAGTGCAGTGCCATTGGCCGCAGAGGCTCCGGTGGTAGAGCTGGGGAGGAGGACGTCAATTAGGCAAGCAGTACCAAACCAGAAGGGCAAATCATTTAGAAGATGCGTGCGGTTTGCTAATACGGAACTAATTTACTCCGCGCGGCGCGTAGTTACACATAGCTTAGCAACCGCCTCCGAGCGCCAGAACGTTTTAATGATTCGCATCTTCCGCAATAAAGGCCATTTAGAGCATACCTCGATGAAATGGTCTCGTGGCATAAGATGACAGGGAGAGGTTGCGTTCCACTGAATAGGAAAGAATCTGGGATAGTCAAGACCGGGAAGGTTCGGTCCTTTCACCACTTTCAGCTCGAAAAGCGGCACAGAAAATTACATTTGTCATCACAATTTAAAAGCCTCACAGTTGCCGTGATCGGTTGCTATGCGTGTATGGAAAACGGACTGCATTCAATCAATATTTATCATTAACTCTGACTCAGAAGTGAAGGAAACTGTTTGTGAAGAAAACTTGAAACTATTCGTGAAAGTTAAAGACAAATGTTGACTCGGCACCAAACAGTGTGATATACAGAACTGTCATGCCATGATAACTGTTCGGGTAAGCATCCTCCAGGGACTTGTGGGTATTACACGTTTGAATTCCTCCCATATCTACAATGACTCTCACCTTTCACGAGGGGGATAAAGTTCATACTGTCAAAGCAAAACAACCCTCCAGCAACATGTGCAGACAAATATTTAATAATTTCAGGCTTCCTTCAAAAGTGCAACGCGATTCATAGAAATAGGTTTGGTCACTTTGCTATTGCATAAACTAGGTTTAAATAAACACATTTTTTAAAATTGGATCCTTAAAACATCCTGTTTTGCATGTTCATTTTCCAACAAGTATTTCCATCTAGTTACGGGATATTGCAGAGCCAGATGCAGATGATTTATCGGAACATTAGTCTTAAGAAAACACGATCGGGATATTTGGTTAGCCTGCTCTGAAATATTGGCCTCACTGGTTCCACATCTGAAAGCAAACAGTGTCATAACCAGAGGAGACATTTATACAAACGGAAACACAAAAAAAATATAAAATGAA
>NC_049203.1:2972567-3077567 GCF_013347855.1 Anguilla anguilla
ACATCAGATGAAAGTACCTGTTGGTCAGACAGACTAAAACTCCTTGGATGTGAATACGGAATATCTAGTTATGGCATGCATAGCTACTTTTTGACGCAATGTGGCTCAAGAGCATAGAACAGCAGACATTAAAAATGTATAATTAAGAAAAATTTACGGTTTGTTTCAATTCAGGCAGGGGTCACAATGGTGGCTGGAAATAAAATGCCTTTGAGAAAGCCTCTTCCAAAGAGCACCTTCACTTCTGGGTACAAGCTTCTTCTTTTATTTTGATCCATAAATGACAAGCAAGCAAAGACAATGGCAATATCCAAGAGTCAATATGATCCTATCAGGGGGGTCAGCCCTGGGAACATTAGGAGCGAGCTCACAGGTGCTGGAGACAGTGTCTGCGCGGACGCTATCGACGCGCGCGGCGGGAGAAACGGTCTGTGTTTACCTCTCCAGAATAATCCTCCCGCGGCTCCAGTTTGCCACCTCCGCGGTGTGCGCCAGCACCTCCCAAATTCTGCAAGTTGTCACGGACGACGCTGGAGGAGGAGGAGGAGGAAGAAGAAAAGTCAAGCATTTATCGGGGCATTGTGAGGTCATGAAGATAGAACAGCCTCTGACCAATGGCAGCGGGTCAGATTGAACAGTTTAATTGTGAGGTCATAAAGACAGAACAGCCACAAAGCAGTGGCGGTGGATCAGTTTGAACAGTTTAACTCTTCAGATGTGTTTGAAGGCCCCTCTCGAGAATGGTTCTGTCACTTGCTACAGAGACATGGGGAAATCGTTTTATACGCTTGACAGACATGTCAAACATGCCATAAAAGCTTTGGGAATTCCATCATTCTCCCTGGAGATCAAACCCTCCCCCCCCCCCAGTTTAATTCCATTTTCAAATTCTTATATTTTCACAAATTCTGGAAACCAGTGCTAAATGTAATATGTACAGAAAGAAGGCTTATGACAAATCTTGATTTTTATTTTCAGTGATTTTTAGGGTGCAACACTTCCAAGTGCCCTTTCAAAGAGGAAAAAAACAAACATATTTGACAGTAGGAATCAGCCACCCTTTGCGATGCTGGTTCCAGGAGGTTTTTATAGTTTTTTTTTAACCAGACGTAAGGGCATACAGTGCATTTAGTTTTCATTCTCCACTTTTAATTGGTTTGACTTGACTCAATTTATTGTGCTCTAGGTGAGACACTGTTCCAAAGGCATCTTTTTAAAGTCCTTTGTATGAGAAATGCGTGTAACTGGAAGGTATTTAGATCCGCAGAGACAGAAGACATGGCTTTCAATACACCGCTGTTTGTCCCACATGCATTTGGCTAACATTCTAGTGAATGATCCTTCATAAGAGCTCTATAACTAATTTATAAGAGCATAATAACTCATTTATAACACCTTCATAAGAAGCACTATTTAAACGTTAAGTACTTATGTCAATAACTACAATAAAGCATATGGTGTGTGACTTCATGCAGCAAATTACATTTACCAAGACACACAAAGTGGCATACACTATATGCCCATTTGCAATCACTGACATAAGCATTTATAAATGTATACGTAGTTCTTATGAAGGCACGACATAGTGTTTATGAGGGAGTCATATATCCATTAGGAGAAAGTTTGGTAACAACCATTTGACATAAAGCTGACATAATCCTGTCGTACACAAAAACAGCTGTCACAAAAGAGCATAACCGATGATGTCAGTTTATGTCAAATGACATAAAACTGTCATACTTCTTTTGGTAAATATTATGACAGATGTTACTGTCATAACATTTACCAATAAAAGTGATGACTGTTTAACTTACCCGATTAATCTTTCTCAGTTGTTCAACTGACAACAGTATGAGGATTAACAACTGAAGAACCAAGAAAGGTTTATTACAGACATGTGTATTTACAGTATAGGGAAGATTATAGAAAGTAGATTTAATTAATCCCTGTACTTATATATCTTTGGTCATGCAAACACACCTCAAACAACATATGTACATGTTTTCACAGAGAAAGTATATCAGATGAGGTAATAATGTATATTAAATTTAGACCAGTGAACCCTTAGGGAAAAGGATTATACTGGAAATATATTGAAATAAAGTATATTATCAAAATACATATCATCAGATCAAGCAGCATAGAAATAACTGCCACTTTATTGTAGTGCAACATTTAATTGTGCTGTGAAAAAAATATGTACTATTATGTTTTGAAAACAGTCCACCCATTGTGTACGTCTGGCACTGTTGCTCCTGATATTCAGGTAGACGTGTCCTCTTGCATTGAAGTCGCTCTGAAAAGAGCATCTGTTAAATTAATGTGGTGTAATATAATTCCCATTACGGTTTCACAGTTAATAAACAGAGTTAATATGTGAGCCAGAAGCCAAGGAGAGGGAAGCCAAGATCTAGTTTATCACTCGCGATTGGCTCCCTTCAACCAGCCGGTGTCTGATTGGCCAGGTGTCACAGCTGTCTGGACGGTGACATCAAAGGTACTGACCCTGTCCGTCATAGACGCACCCACTGTGCATTACATTACTGTGCCACATCTCTCAGGTGGGAGTGCGTACTGTAATGTCCTCCCGAACCATCGCTCGCCCCACATAACAGTGCCGGCTACGTGAATGTTTACTATCAAGGGGATTAGCCCCTAAGATTTATTTTTTTTTAATATGCACGGTGTCCTGCCAAAAACCGTACAAGGCTGAGGGATTTCCCCACCGCACCTTGCCCCCAAACCACCCCAAAACAAAGACAAACCACCCCCGCCTTCCAAAATATTTAATCACTGGCAATGAAGCCTGTCAGCTCAAAAGAGGATCACAGATTTTAGACGAGCAAAGAAAATACCCACAGCCTCATCTGTCTCTGACTCTGGGGAGGGTAATACCTCGTGAGGATTAAAACTGACGGTTATTTAAAAAGGGATAGCGCTCCACATGCTGTGCATGTCAGAGCGGAACATTCTCTCTCTCTCTCTCTCTCTCTCTCTCTCTCTCTCTCTCTCTCTCTCTCACTCTCTCTCTCTCTCTCTCTCTCTCTCTCTCTTTCTCAAATTCAAATTCAAAATGCTTTATTGGTGTGAAATACCTGAGTAAATATTGTACAAATATAAATACAAAAAGACATTTGAGCATGAACATGAATTGACCCGAACAATTGTTACATCTAACTGTCTACCAACAACAAACACTATAATAATAATTATTATTCTTATGTCAAAAAAGAGAAAATTTGTTATTATTAATATTATTATATTAATAATAATAATAATAATAATAAGTAAGTTCAATTTATACATTTGGTGGTCAACCATTGCCCCTCAAATTATGATCACACACCTGACAGCATGTGTGTAGCATTCTCAGTGACACATGCGCCCTGTTCCACAGGTGATTACTCTCTCCCGTGTGTTCGCTCACAGTCAGAGATTGAATTTTCTGTAATGATTATTATTACTGCTAAACTGCACTTTCAATCATCCTCGTGCTGAGCAGTAATCAGACTGGCACAAACACGGGCCTATCGGCCTGGAAGCCAAGCAGTCGCGAGGAGACTGACGTTTTAAAAAAAAAAATAATAATAAATATCGGACAGTAATTCTGACTGTGCTCTGGTTGAAGGCAGGTGTTTATCTTACAAACAACTGGGACCCATAAACAGCTGGGACCAGTTTGAGCCGAGCGTGCACACAATCCATCACCGGACTGAAATATTTGTGCCGCGTTTGGCCGACCTTACGCGATCACGGGAATGAATCAAAAGAAGTTTCAGCAAAGTTTAGCGATGCACTGTTGATATCTTCACTCGCAAAAAAGATCCTTTTTCGTTGTACATTCATGAGGTGCACGCTTTGAATATGGAATACAGAGTTTTTCTGTCCACAAGAATGTTTGGTTTTAGACTTTAGTAAATTTAGAGGGCAGAGGCAAAAAAAAATATCTCCAGAATTTGATAAAGGGCACGAAGGAGTTTATGGTCACCAATCACCATCTGTGTTACACTCGCATTTATCAAGAATTTACGCTTCTGCTTATCGTTCTTATTCACTTATTAGATTTTATATGTACTTTGCTCTCATTTTAAGAAGTTTAGAAGTCTTTTTTGCAATGCTGCTTGCTTCCTTGACTTAAAGGTATAAAGTTTATTATCATATAGTTTTATTATTATCATCATCATCATCATCAACATAAATGAATCCACCATTTCCCTGCCCATGTACGAGGAGAGAGAGGAGGATTTGAGTTTGACCTCTCACTCTTTCTTTTCATGTTGCAGCTCCCTCTATCCCTGACTTTTTTTTTGGAATCTCTCTCTCTCGTCTTCGCTTTAATAGTAATAGTTTTTCCCTTTGTTGGGGGGCGGGGGGGGGGGGGGGGGTTGGAGGGAGCCGAGGGAGTTAAGGGGTCAGGGGGGAGTTAGGGTGATGTTCGGTTTTTTGTGTGATTCTGAAGATTTGTGTGTGTTCACTAAAGCAACATCAGACGTCAAGCATCCCTCCCTCTCTGTCTCTTATCTCATGCTCTGTCAGTTTTTCCTTCTTCCCAAAGAAGTCAAAAGTCTCTCTCAGTCTCCCTCTCTCTCCATCTCCCCCTTGTTCTCTCACACATCCCACTTTCTCTCTCCCTCTACATTTCTTCTCGCAATCTCATTTTTTCTCTCCCTCCATTCCCAGCTCTCCCTCTCTCTCCTCCTCTCTCCCTCCCTTTCTCTCCCCCTCACTCTTGTTCACTCACTCTCTCTCTCCCCCTCTCTCTTGTTCACTCGCTCGCTCGCTGTCTCTATCTCTCTCTCCTTCCCTCTCTCCCTCCCTCCCTCCGTGCGGCGGTACAGTGGGGGTGGAATAGTTAGCGGGTTTCTCTCAGACCGCTCCTGCAGATGAGGTCCAGATGTGCGGAGACACAGAGCAGATCCTGGGGCGGAGTCCTGCCGGAACGATCCCACAACTTTCTGTCCTCGCGTCCGAAAAAACCCGAGTGCTCTCCGCAGAGGCACCTTACCAGCCCCCCCCGCCCCCCCCCACCCCCCTACCCCCCAGTCGGCCAGGCTCACCTACAGCGCTGCTCAAACAGGGACGACAACACGCGGCTGGACTGCTTACCATGCCTCTGGTCAGGGCCCAGTAACTCTCCAAGCCAACAGCGCATGGTCAAATTACAGCAAGAAACACAGACATACATTTACTTATTAATTTTTTTATTTTTTGTGGGGGGGTGGAGGGGGAGGAAAGGGGGAAGCGCTGCTAAGCAACATACGTGCAGCCTGTTGAGTTCATATCAAAGCACAGCACATACACACGCACACATACACACATACACACATACACACGCACACACGCACACATACGCACACACACACACACACACGCACACGCACGCACACATACACACACGCACACGCACACATACGCACACGCACACACACACGCGCGCACACCTTACAGGCACAGCCAGCTCATCCAGGCTCCACTCCGTGGGCCAGCAGGCTACCATTAGACTCCCTGCTGTGACAAGCCCAAGTGGAGATCAGAGGCGATCCCCCCCCCCTCGGTGGTTTCCCCCTCTGTAGGACAGAAGCCCTGTGAATCAGATGCACAGGCACGTTCCCCTGCGTCTGCAGAGCTTGATCCCCGTCGCCGTTCCTCCTGCGTTCGAAAACCCCCGCACCCCACGCCAGGGCCCAGCAGCCACTGCTCAGAGTGCTGGGATAGATAGAATGCACACCGCTACAACAACACCAACAACAACAACAACAACAAAAACCCTGACGGAAAAACCCGACAATCCAGAGAAAACCCTCCAGTCCACTGAGAAACGCGGCGGCACAGTGACCCACTACCTCAGGGTCGGGCCTCTCCAGCCAATTGGGAAGAGTGGACTTCCCAAAAAAATAAATAAAAATGTAATGTGATGTGGGCGTGTCCTGGCGCTATAAATACAGGCCTGAATGGCCACGACGGTTACCACAGCCGCTTAAGAGGGACTCGCTGAGGGGGGTGGCGCACCCACATAAACGGCGGGTGGGGGTGACAAGGGGGGGGGGGTGGCGGGGGGGGGGGTACCCGAGAGACAGCGACCTTGTGCCATCACAGCCAGAGGACATCTCTGTGTGTTCCGGAAATTTCCGTCGCCACCACGCAGCGTCCAATCACAGGCCGGCGGGTTCGGGTTCGACCGCGGGGGTCATTCACATTATAAAAACCGCGGCGGTATTTCTGCAGCGAGGGACGCACGCCACTTCCTCCAGGCCCCCGTCCGCCAAGGGCGAAGGAGGAGAGGTGGCACGAAAAGGTGGCACTCAGATTTCCGCCTGTATACTATAAGGAGGCAGATTTGGGGGGGGGGGCGCAAATGGCGAACGCCATCCCATCTGAGTCCGCATCTCGAGGGTTTCTCACGTATAGGTTCCAGGCTGTTTACGATCTCGGGTTTTTTTTTCACTCATAAATATACAAAAGGACGCCTGTTCGCCTGCGCACCGCGCATAGCAACATAATCTAATTCCGTGGAAATGTCAGTAGACGCGAGTTACTATGGCACCCAGGGGAAAAGCGTACTGCGGCAGAACACTTCCATGGTTACAGGTACAGGGTAATGAGCTTGCTGACATCGTCATAGATACCGAGCTGATTAGACACTCCCACAGCTTTAGGTACAGGATGGTAAGCAGACTGCCGCAGTCATAGATACAGGGTTTATAAGCACCATATCATAGTCACAGATACAGGGTTCATAAGCACCATATCATAGTCACAGATACAGGGTTCATAAGCACCATATCATAGTCATAGATACAGTGTTATAAGCACCATATCATAGTCACAGATACAGGGTTTATAAGCACCATATCATAGTCACAGATACAGGGTTTATAAGCACCATATCATAGTCACAGATACAGGGATCATAAGCACCATATCATAGTCACAGATACAGGGTTCATAAGCACCATATCATAGTCATAGATACAGTGTTATAAGCACCATATCATAGTCACAGATACAGGGTTTATAAGCACCATATCATAGTCACAGATACAGGGTTTATAAGCATCATATCATAGTCACAGATACAGGGTTCATAAGCACCATATCATAGTCACAGACACAGGGATCATAAGCACCATATCATAGTCACAGACACAGGGATCATAAGCACCATATCATAGTCACAGATACAGGGTTTATAAGCATCATATCATAGTCACAGATACAGGGTTCATAAGCACCATATCATAGTCACAGACACAGGGATCATAAGCACCATATCATAGTCACAGACACAGGGATCATAAGCACCATATCATAGTCACAGATACAGGGATCATAAGCACCATATCATAGTCACAGATACAGGGATCATAAGCACCATATCATAGTCACAGATACAGAGTTTATAAGCACCATATCATAGTCACAGATACAGAGTTTATAAGCACCATATCATAGTCACAGATACAGAGTTTATAAGCACCATATCATAGTCACAGATACAGAGTTTATAAGCACCTGGCTGTGGGTAATGCATTGGCAAGCACTGGGGGGCGTGGCCATGGGTAACAGGGAGGCTATGATACTGAGACAATCTACAGCACCCTCATTTTGCCTTGACCTCCACTTCACTCAATTGCTCTTGTAACACCCCCCAATTTCCTCTCTCTCTCTCTCTCTCTGTCTCACACACACGCACACACACACACACACACACACGCGCGCGCGCGGCAGGTCTGTGGAACACGGCGCATTGTGCTTTCTGTCGGCGGTAATCGCGGCCTTGGTCCTCCGTCCACGAGCCCCTCAGAAGCCTCCGTCGCTCCGCCGCTGCACTGTGCTGTTGCCCGGCAACGCGGGGTCTTCTTTCTGCCTTCCCGGCGCCGCTGTTTGTTCCCGCCGAACTCGGCGAGGGAGGGGGGGGTGGGGCGGGGGTGCTGGGGGGGGGGGTGGGGGGGGTGCGACAACACACAAATTGGTAAACGGTAGACGGGGGGGCCCAGGGGGCCGTGGATCGATGCCGGAGCAAACAATCGGGCCGCTCTCCGCAGCCTCTCCTCTCTCTGCAGTTTCCGTTGCCGTGGCGGCGGCAGCGTCGGCGGCGGCAACGGCATAACGTATTAGCCTTTCCTTCCAATTAGCCCCAGATTCCACCGCCGTCCCCCCTTCCCGCTAACCCGTCCGCGCGGTGAGGCAGCTGATGAGAGAGACCCTTATGTAAAAAAAAATGATAATAAAAAAACAGACGCCTCGATGCACGCGTGTGCGTGTGCATGTGCATGTGCGCGCGTGCATGATCTCACACCCCGTCACTCTCCTCCCTTCCCAGAGGGCAGGTGTCTCCGTTGGCGGAAAAGGTGTGAAAAGGAAATCGATCCCGCCATGGGGGGGGGGGCAGCTCGGCGGAATCCGCGGGACCCCCCCCGTCTCGCCGCATTCTCCCCGTCCAGCCGCGCACGGCCACGCCTGCCGCTGTCCTTCCGTTTCCATGGCGCTCGCTCTCTCTCTCTCTCTCTCTCTCCTTCTCTCCTCCCCTCTCCCTCTGAAGGAACAGAGCCAGCTCAGAGGGGCGTGGGGGTGGGGGGGGGGGGTCCTCAAATTAGCGAGAAGTGGAAAACGGCGCCTGGCGTGCTTCTCATGCCAGAACCCGAGAATAGAAAACCCCCAAAACAATTCCGATTCCGGGAACCAATTCCACACAAAAAAACAAAAAATACTTCGAGGATAATGGGAAAAATATGAGCGGCTCTGGTCTCCAGCGTGAATCTACGGGAGTTTGTGTGATTTCCCATAAGCGCCGAGTCCTGGAACACTTCCAGGTCAAAGGTCAGAATAGTCATGAAGCATTTTCAATTAGAACATCAGTTGTGAGATGGGGGATATGGAATATTTTGTGTACTCTTGCATTGGTGCTGGTGGTCTTCCCCAGTTTTTTCTCAAATAAAAAGATGTTCTAAAAAAAACAAAAAAAAAAAAACAGAACATCAGTGACATTATCGCACCTGGGGAAGGTCTTGCCCGCTGGGCGTACGCACAGCTTAAAGACGGGCGAAACACACCTGTTTGCATGACCTGGGTGTCTATCGTTCTGTCGATGTGCAGAACGAACGGCTTCGCAAGGCCAGTACAGGTACAGGTTTGATCACCGCTGGACGCTCTCCAGGCTGTTGGTAACCGAAGGGCCGAGGCGGGTTGCCTTGCTCTCATCGTTAAGTAAACGTAATCTTCCTCTGGAGATTTCCTCGCGGTGGGGAGCCGCTTTCTCACCACTTGCTTGCATGTTTTTAATTCCCAGCAGGATATACTTTTATTTTAAACCTCACATGCTGATTTTTTTTTTTTTTTTTTGGGGGGGGAGGGGGGGGGGGGGGGGCTTTAAGGCTCAGTCTTTTCCAATTGTTCCATTTCACATCTTCTTGCCAAGTGTCTTGGTGACAGTGCCTCTATAAAAGGTGCGATACACATAAATATTTTTAAAATGATTTATTCTTATATTCTTGTGCCCTGGTATGCTCATCAGAGAGCAAATGTGGCATTTACTGTCCAAGAATTATAGATCTCTGGTGTACAACACTTTCAAATAAAAAAAAAGCAAACAAGCGTACTTGACTAGAAGCACATTTCACAGTGAGCAGCCACTTATCTTGAAAGCAAAATAATCTTTCGACAACAAACAATTGGTCGGGCTACTTAAACCAATGAGACTGAACTGAAAATAACTGATGTTACGGTAGCTGGGTCTATTTTCAGAGACCTCCTCCACTTTCATTACATTTACAATCAATATGGTTGCGAAAGGGCACAGGCAGTAACTTAGTCTACTATGAGGCACAAAATTTACAAACGCTGCAGCCTGCCTGCTACTGAATATCTGATAGGAGGCCGTACTTGTATTCTGGAGCTAACCAGCAACATTAGTGAGGTCGCACGCTTTAATTAATCAGTACTTCCTTGGAGTGAGTCACATAAGAAAAATAATAAACGTACCAACACAGAATACAGGATGCTCGGCAACATCCGACGTCGGGCGAATTTAATCTCAGTTTGCAAATTCACGCGGATGCGCGTTGGCTTCTGCAGAAGTAGATGCAACCAGAATTACGTTGTGCTTGTGCAAACGATCCAAAATCCAGGCGTGCAAATGCCCGATGTACACTCTTTTTTATTTTCACACCCTGCTGGGGTACTTTTTACACTCATTGATGTCGGAAATAAGATTAACGTTCTGTTTGTTTGTTTATTTATTTCAGTTCCTTGTTTAGAATTATGTTTTCACCGAACCCTACAGGGAAATATGCTTCATCCCGAGAAAAGAAACAAGAGACAAATGTTTACAACGGCAGACGATTCACTCATAAAATGCATTGCTAACACAGACTGGGCGTAAATGTAGCTGATATTAACAAGTGTCAGCTGGAGTATTTTACTGAATTTATATGGATTCAGCAGAAGCACAGGAGATGACACTTCGATGAAATTGCGTTGAGTTTGTTCTGATAAAAACAATTATGGGGTTATTGAAACACATGTGGATAACGGCGCTCTCTCCCGCTGTCTTTATATGACGACATGCAATTAACACCACCCTAACATAGTTAAGCCAGTTTTTTTACAAGTCGGAAAACAATCGCTATTAACATATTCCACTTATTTTAAACAGCTGTCAAGCGATTGTGAATGTATCGCAAAGAAACGTTGCGTTTTCATGAAAATAATACGGTTTCTATTTATCTGTAGAGTTTGTTAGAAAGCACTCAAAAAAACATCTTACCTTCGTGGACCGTTTACAAAGTTAATGAGGCTTCTTAGGGAAGTGTGTCACACTAATTAACACCCCATCAACAACAAGACCATTAACGGAACTCAACCTTTTTAGCGAAACATTTAAATTACAATAAAGTTTTGATGGACCTCGCATCAAATAAAAAGAAAAATCGTATTTTTATATATGCTGTGCATGTGTAAGAGCGGTGAACATCATCTTGTGACAGATTTGGGGTTGATTTGACCTTTTTTAAACTGCCAAAATGAACTGAGTGGTTAAGTGCGGCAAGGTACTTTAGAATAGGCTTATATTAGGCTTCATTGGTAAGGTACTATTCCAGTGTGTGGATGGGCCCAATGGTTTGTTATCTGTTGAGGCTCTGTTCCAGTGTGTGGATGGGCCCCATAGTCTGGTATCTGTTAAGGCTCTGTTCCAGTGTGTGGATGGGCCCGATGGTCTGGCCCTGTTCCAGTGTGTGGATGGGCCCCATGGTCTGGCCCTGTTCCAGTGTGTGGATGGGCCCCATGGTCTGGCCCTGTTCCAGTGTGTGGATGGGCCCCATGGTCTGGCCTTGTTCCAGTGTGTGGATGGGCCCCATGGTCTGGCCTTGTTCCAGTGTGTGGATGGGCCCCATGGTCTGGCCCTGTTCCAGCGTGTGGATGGGCCCCACAGTCATGGTCTGATATGGAAATGCAGTCTGTGTCAGTCCCGAAGCATAATTGGCACTAGAGTTGCCCCTGGGGGGTCCTGAGTTTCAGTCAGCCAGAATGACAGGGAATCACTCTCAAGCAAATCCCCACGGGTCCTTTCAGTGCTTACAGTTTGTCTGTTGAGCTGGACGTGATTTGGAGAAAATATGAAAACGAGCATCAGCTTGTAATTCTCTGTACTCTTCTGAATGCACACACGACAAAAAAAAAAAGAAAAAAGAAAGGAGAATGCTGGATATTAGAGGTTGTCCTGTAGTTAGCTTCCCCAAATGCTTGATCCTAGTGCCACCTACACGTAGGAAGAAATATCCATTTTCCAGATCTTAGAAAACCATTCAAGTATTCTCAACCAAACATTGTGTAAAAGAGGACAGACCCGCTTATGTTTATTTGTTGAACCAATTACAATTGTCTGTAAAGGAGAGATTTGTCTGTGAGTGCAAAAAAAAAAAACATTAGTGAACCAATTAATATTTATGCGTGAACCAATTATTTTGCTTGTAACATACAAAAAAAAAATTGCGAATCTCATTGTTTTTTTGTGTAAGGCTGATATTATTTATGAAATGATTTCTGAGACAATAACAGCTTCTGGGACGATAGCACCTGAGACACCGAAGCCATACCTGCGGAACAGGTGTCGACCGCCTACCCAGAGCGCCCACAGCAAGGATGCTGCCTCCCTAATGCTTTTCTTTTTCATACCCTCTCTAAATCGCTCAGGTTGTAGACACGCAGGGTGAGTCTCGAGAGCAGAAAGCCCGTCGTGCCACCATTTTGACTGTTGAAGAGTGCAAGCGTACCTCAATGATTGGAGGAAATGAAAATGATTCACTGTGCAGAGACGACTGGCTCCAGTGTGCCAGGAGGGACTCCTTGTAAAGACGCACGTGCGCCAGGATGTTAGAGTAACCGACCAATCAATAACTGCGGTATGGGGAACGAGCGGTCCCTTCCTGCGCGTGAGAGGGCGTGCGCACGAATCAATTTCTTGCATTTCTGAGATGCTGCGAAACAACAGAGTAAGAAAAAAGAAAGAAAAGAAAAAGCAAAACAAAAAAAAAGAAAATGGAAGCACGTCGATTTCACACAAGGAGCGCACCCGTGCCGTTCTCCAGTATTACCTGTAGTTCCGATTACGCAGTCCTGGACATGTCCTATATTTTCCTGCCCAACAGAAACAAGGCTATACCTGCCAGATTTGACTCAAAACACCTGCTGCATCGCATTCATTTACAAGAATTTAACAGCCGTTCTCCTCTAGAGCGTAAGTAAACGTACGAAACGGAAACTGATCTGGGTTCTGTCCTTGGGAGAATCCATCCACCTCTGTATCCCTATGAGAGGCAAGTACATACACTATCAAATCAGATGTGTTAAAAACAACACATAGCGTGTCATTTTTTTTAAACACACCTCCATGTCTAGAAAAAGGACAACACGTTTTTGTGTCACTTCCAACGCAGTCCGTGTTAAAATGTCTCCCTCTGGAACTGTATTGTATATTTGTAACACGAAAGCAGTAACTTTGACACAAAATGTGTTGAAAGTAACACAAAAGTAGTTACACAATGTGTGCTGGATTTTAACACATCCTTTTTTGAGAGTGTAAGAGAACAACTGTGACCTCCGTTTTAGAGTCCGTCAGACTCAGCTTTCAGTGGAGCTGATTTATGGCCTCCATGTCTGGCCAAACCCCCTGGGTCTCCGCATCTCTCCTGTACTGCCCCTGTAATGAGAACAGGGGTGGACGGTACCTCTGTGCTGCTGTGAACCAATCAGTGAAAACACCGGAATACTGAATCCCTGGTGAGTGAATCACTGGGACATTATCCAAGGTGAGTGAATCCCTGGGACTCTGAATCCCAGGTGAGTGAATCCCTGGGACTCTGAATCCCAGAAGAGTGAAGCATTGGGACACTGAATCCTAGGGGAGTGAATCCCAGGAACTCTGAATCCCAGATGAGTGAATCCCTGGGACTCTGAATCCCAGATGAGTGAATCCCTGGGACTCTGAATCCCAGATGAGTGAATCCCTGGGACCCTGAATCCCAGGTGAGTGAATCCCAGGAACTCTGAATCCCAGATGAGTGAATCCCTGGGACCCTGAATCCCAGATGAGTGAATCCCTGGGACTCTGAATCCCAGATGAGTGAATCCCTGGGACCCTGAATCCCAGGTGAGTGAATCCCTGGGACTCTGAATCCCAGAAGAGTGAATCATTGGGACACTGAATCCTTGGGGAGTGAATCCCTGGGACTCTGAATCCCAGAAGAGTGAATCATTGGGACACTGAATCTCAGGGGAGTACTCCGTCACACGGTTGTCCGCTCTGCTTTCGCCTGACCCGCGATTGGAAGTTCAGCATCATTAACCTGCAGTAATGAGGCGTAGCGGTCAAGCTTGCTCTGCCCCCTGCAGGCCATTGGCTGCGCTGCGGTCAAGCCCTTTAACAAAACTGAATTAATCTCGCCAATGATATTAAGCACATACACACCTTAAAATATCTTCTGCTGAAATAGCATAACCTGTAAATTAGATTTAAAAAAGAACCAGGGTGTTAAAACATTTTTGCAAGTGAAACACAATAGATAACCTTTTAATGGAGACCTTCAGAGTAAGAGTACCCTTCAGTTTTTACATTTTTTTCAGGATACAAGTGAAACAGTTTGCAAAACCTGAATAAAAGGGTAAGAGTCACCATATCAGAAACAATCCCAGATAGATCCATATCAAAGACAATCCCAGTTAGATCCATATCAGAGATGGCTGACCTTCAATATAAATTCCTCATAAAACAATTACAACACCTAATGGAAAGAAACTCCAAGCATTTCCCCCCCCCCACACAAGCCCCTCGGAAGCCATTCACAGAATATAAACCACACAACATCAAATGGAAGAGAAAATTCAACACACACACACACACACTTTTGCTTTTGAACATGGAGTGGAGTGCGAACGTTTGAAATGGCATTACACACAGACAGGGCTCCCTTGTTTTCGGAATCTTCCTGAGTGAACGCAGGTGTGCCCACATGACAGCAGGTCTACTGTGATGTCACAAAGTGCCAGCTGATGATTGGTTGTGGAAGTTCCTCCTGGTTCCGGAATACCCAGACCTCTTACAAAACAGGAAGTGGCCTGCAGCTTTTTCTACCGTTGCCTCTGGGCTCAAATAAAATGCGTTGACTCTGGACACAAGTATCATTTCGCAGTTGAGGTTTTGCTTTCACCGTTTGATGTGTGGACCCAATTAAGGCACATTTCTGGTTTGGCTAATTCTGTAGGGTAACATTTTTGTTTTGCGTGCAGTCTGTGTACAGACCAAACACATGCCGAATACACACGCATCAAACACACACACACACACACACACACACACACACACACATTGGGGCAAACTCTGTTGAAAAACACACAACAGACACAGTTCAAACAGACAGTGGAGACGTGAGCTCAGCGCACATCCGCAGGTGTGACAGCAAGCTGGAAAGTGCCGGAAAAAAAAGGTTCTGCTCCTCAACCCGTTTTCTATCAAGCGTGTGTGTGTGTGTGAAGCTGGAGGAATGTGCAAAAAACAGCCAATTTCCAGAAAATAGTCGTAAAATAGACACTGAATTAATATTTCCGTAATAATGTATAGATGTCGAATCAGGAAGCAGCAGCGCTGGGAAAAGCTGGTCACGTGACCCCTGTCGCAGTCGCGTCAGTTCAGCCTTCAGATCCGAACACGCGGTCGATGGTTCTGTGTCCGTCTCGTTTTCAAAGCCGCTTCGCCCTTGAGTTTCACATGAAAGAAAGCCTGACAGAAAAGTCAGGAGTGTTTTTTTTTTCTTCTCCCTCCCAGGTAACAATGCTGTTGATAGTTCCTTAAGAGCACAAGATGCCTGAATAGCAGCTACTGCACATTTTCTGAATGCCAGTTACTGGACAGTTTTGCTTGTGTCTTTCTCAGAGTTCTATTAAAGATAAATTACATTAAATTACACTAGAATGTGTTGGCTGCAACCAATTATACATCATGAATGACACAAGAAAGACAAGTTTTTTTAAATCTGAAATGTTAAATTGTAATGGTTTTCTTTGCTTCATTCTCCCTTGTGATTTATAATGGTTATTTCAGAATTCCCCACATTCTTATTGTTTTACTCTCAGGAGGTTAACAGCATTTCCTGCTTTAAATTTTATGTGCTCTCCTCCCACAGGGCCAGATTTCTAATAACAGCCTTTAAGCCACAGTGCGTCTTGCCTGAGGTGACACACCTGCAGCATTACCTGGGCAGTGAGCCGTAATGAAATTATTCGCCGAGCAAAAGCCTTGAACAGACAGCGCAACCCTGGCTGCCCAGAACACGTTCGATAATAAAAACCCGGTAACTGCGTCTGCTGTTTTCTGAGAGGGGATGAGTCTACAGGGCGAGCATGGGTTGTGAACGCAGTGATGGAGCATGTGCAGGACAGACACAGTACAGACACAGGACAGACGCAGGACAGACTCAGGACAAACTCAGGACAGATCCAGGACAGACTCAGGACAGATGCCAGACAGACTCAGTACAGACCCAGGACAGGGGCAGGACAGACCCAGGACAGATGCAGGCCAGACTCAGGACAAACTCAGGACAGATGCAGGACAGACTCAGGACAAACTCAGGACATATGCCAGACAGACTCAGGACAGACCCAGGACAGGGGCAGGACAGACCCAGGACAAACTCAGGACAGACGCCAGACAGACTCAAGACAGACTCAGGACAGACGCCAGACAGACTCAAGACAGACTCAGGACAGATCCAGGACAGACTCAGGACAGATGCCAGACAGACTCAGTACAGACCCAGGACAGGGGCAGGACAGACCCAGGACAGACGCAGGACAGACTCAGGACAGACTGGACCCTCTTCCCCTCTCCTCCCTCGCTGCAAGGGCCAACGTCGTTCTCTGCTGCTCCAGAACATTCCACGTTGTTTCCGAGTCAATTCACAATTTTCCTCTGCAGTGATAAAAACAAAACTGGAAAAAAGGAGAAAAACAACGACAAGGATGTTACATAACCTGGAATCAGCAGTGTGTGGCCAAGGGCCGGAGAAGAAAAAGTGTGTGTGTGTGTGTGTGTGTGTGTGCGTGTGAGTGTACGCGTTCCTGCACAACATCTCTCCCTCATTGACAAACATACCTGTCCCTGAGTCTTCTTCTGGAAGTTCGACTCCAAAGGTTTCCATGGGAACGGAGCGAGGGCAGCTTGGGTGTGAGCGTGAGAACAAGTGTGTGTGTGAGAGCGCGCGATTGTGTGTGAGCGTGTGTGTGAGCGTGCGCGCGCGTGACGCGCAACA
Organism: Anguilla anguilla; assembly: GCF_013347855.1. NCBI lineage: Eukaryota > Metazoa > Chordata > Actinopteri > Anguilliformes > Anguillidae > Anguilla > Anguilla anguilla. The sequence continues at coordinate 2,989,373 of NC_049203.1, forward strand.
GGTGAGGCAGCCCTTGTCTCCTTCTGAAAAGTCAACCGCAGCCTCTTCACACACCCTCACACACTCCCGTTCCGGAGGGTAGCGCAGGTCCGCCCCAAATAACAGAGGAAAACGAGAGGAAAAAGAATCAGCCTTGTTTTCAAAGGAACAGAAATTAAACCAACGCAGGAGCCATTTATATGCAATGTTGTAAGACTAATCATGTGACGCTGAATTGTTTCAATATAAGAGTGTCCGAGATTTTATTCAAGTTGATGATGATGGTGGTGAAGGTGGTGATGAGGATGGTGATTATGATGATGGCAATGATGATGATGATGATGAAGATTAAGAAAACTTAATGGGTTAGTGTCCATTCGTTGAAGAACAATGAATCAGACAAATATAATTAACATTTGAGACGGTGGTGGATGGAACAGATAAGGAAGTCACTCTCCCCATCGTCTGGATAAACAGAAAAGTTTGTTTCTCGCTCATTGGAGCTAAACTATAATTATCTAGACACCCCACAGGAGATCAACAGACAAAAGTTCTAGGAGTTTGTTTAAGAAAGAAAAAAAGAAAAGCACGGAAGCAACCTGTGAATATTTCATGAACTCTGCATTTGAAATCTTGAATGAGCTCAAATTGATTCATGACTTTTTAATGTTGTCCAGGCCAGTGCAAACATCAATAATAATATTTTACCATCATATGGTTTGTGCATGCTCTGTTTTACATTAGAAAGGCACCTTTGTAGGGTGATGCTGAATTTATTCTCTGCTTAATTTGTGGGTATTTTGCAGTGGCGCACACACAGTCCTCCTATCAAAAAGCAGTGAAATTGATTTAAAATTACCCCAGGGGGTGGAATTAGGATTTGATTTCAGATTAATTGAATGTACTCAGTTTCAGAGTCATTTACCCAAGCAGATATTTTACCCTCTCCAGACAAAATGATTAGGGTTGTTGATTTCAGAGGAGGGAAAAACTATCTCCAACAGGTTTGAGTGGGCGTAACTGGGACTCCTGAACAGATGGATTACAGCGAGAGAGAGAGAGAGAGAGGAGAGGGGAGAGGGGAGAGAGGAGAGAGGAGAGAAAGGGAGGGAGGGGGGAGAGAGAGAGAAGGAGGGAGGGAGGGAGGGAGGGAGGGGGAGGGAGACAGCGAGAGAGGGAGAGACTTGACTTTTTCATAAAAGGCTAGAGTAAACAGGAGAGAATGAGACGAGAAGCACAGGAGGAGTGAAGGAAAGAGGGAGCAGAAAGACAGATGAAAAGAACGCATAACGATGAGATCATGTGACCCAGGCCTGTTAGCCCCTGCAGTCACATCACACGGTCAGTCTGTAGAAGTACCCACCTTCACCGGCAGCCCTAGTACCAGCTCAGGTAACCCGGGTCCTGGTGTGCTGGAGGTGTTCCGGAGGCTTCCGCTCCAGCCGAACATGCGCTAATGATCGGGTCTAATGGCCACAGGTGAGCGTGTGTGGGAGGCTCTCAGCGTCTCCCCGTTCAGAGTGGGAACACCCAGGCTCAGCCGTCTAATGAGCCGTCAGAACCCGCCGGGTCAAGCTCAGGTGGAACTAAAAAAAAAAAACCGAGAGGCACAGAGGTTGACCGACAACCGGAAGGTTGCCGGCTCGATTCCCCGATTCCCCGGTCAGATGCGTGTACTCCGGTTGTGGGCAAGCAACCGGAGGGGTGGCTGGTGTTTTACATCTATACGGTGCCCGCCAACACCGTCCGTCAGATACGGTTTAGTAATGACACGCTACAGCTCCCAGGCGCTGTACCCTGTAACTGCCACACGGGGGCGCTGCACTGCGGCTGACCCTGAACTCTGACCCCACTGATGAACCAGGGCGTGCATGTAGGGAGACTGGAAAAGCAGGCGAACGTACCCTTGTTCTACTGACAGAATGCAGCCGGAAAAATCTTTTTGTTTTACGAATAAATTTTATTTATTTATTTTTTTAAAACCTCAATCAAATCCCTTTCCTGGTCTCCATTCACTGGAAAAGACAGAGTGCCCTCACAAGCAGCCAGCTGCTGACCAGACCCTCACTTCATACGGGACAGTACCCAAAGGCCTAAAGCACACATACTGTACATTTAAAGAGAGGGACAGGGGCCGTTTCACTACCCCCCACCGCCCCTCCAAAAAAAGAAAAAGAGAGGAAAAAGACAAGACTATTAAAATTAGAGGATTACAGTACATTACATTCCACTCATTCAGCAGTGTGAGAGAACATACGCACTTCTACCTGGAAGATGTTGTGTCAGGTGTCAGACCTGGGGGGTATTTCACGAAGCAGGACTACTGAGTGACCACTGAAACCAGCTTTCTATCTAACCTTTTAGTCAGGTAACCTATAAATACCACAGTCCGAATCAAATACCTGCTTGACCTCGCGTAAAAATAAATTGTGTAAAAGAGATCTCAAGCTACGTTAAATAAAAGTATATACTCAGCATATTATGCTATGATATATGCATGAAACGTGAAGCAGGAGAGGAGCAGGGTTCATCTGTATGCTATTTAGAATAAAGGCCAGTGATAGGCGGAACACGTGTTGCATGTTCAAACAGAGGCCTGTGATTGGTCGGACAGGCGTTCTACCTTCAAGCTGAACGCAGTGTCCAGAACAGCACAGGGCGTCCGTGTAGACGTACGTCTCCTCATGAAGATGAACTGCTCCCTTAGCTACAGACTAGCCACAGCTGTCAGCACGTACACAGATGTACAGAGTACACACACACACACGTACTCACTCACACATGCACGCACACACACACACACACACATGCATACACATGCATGCACACTCACACACACACGCGCGCGCCTGCAGACACACGCACACACACAGAGTTAGAGAAGCCGTAAAGATCACTTAAACAGCCTTTCCTACCAGGAGGAGCATTGTAGCTCCTCTATAGTAACAGAAGCAGTTGCACTTGGCCTGTGCCTATTTCTGACCCTGTCCCACTGAAATCGTCTCTTGCCCCTTTGAGTAAAGTTTGCCTTTCTGGGGCAGAGCCTGAGAGCCATTTATTTGTTTAAATTTGTAAAATTTATTTCTCACTTTTGGACGGCCTGACTCCTACGATTCCTTGGAATCTGAAATCCCTGCACCCAGCTCCACGGGCGGCCGCTGGAACTCCCGTACGGCTACGGAACGTTCCAGAACTTCTCCTCATCGCTTGTCGTCACGCTGCGGGGGTTCTGGATGTCAGGCTCGCACAGACGCGAGGTGGAGGAAGGCGCTTAACGTGCAGCTCGGCAGACACGCTGGCGGCTGCAGGAATGACCAACGCTAAGTGCGCTAAGTGACCCCGTCATCTCGGCCAGCGGTAATGACCGGGCAATTTTACAGCCACAGTCATTACCGGGACAGTCCAGATCTGATACTAGACCGTGGTGCCCGTCCATGCACTGGAACAGAGACTTAACAGGAAGAGCTAGTTGGTTGTTGGGGGGGGGGGGGGGGGCAGAGGAGCCTATGTCTAGAGGCAAATAGTCTACCTGGCTAACAGACATCAACACAGGTAAGCCTACAGCCCCTGATGGAATTCTGCCAACAAACTGTTTATTTCTGATTTTAGAGCACAAGCGTTTCTTTCCTTTTTCTCTTTTTTATTTCTTTAAAAAAAATTTTTTTTACAGAGTTCAATTCGGAACTTAAACAGCCAGGCATCGCCGTCGGCAACGGAACGCGCCGACGTGCTCCCACCTGACATCTTTTAAGGCGTCTCCCGTGAGACAAAGCCTCCGTTTTTCTCTCTCTCTCTCTCTCTCCCCCCCCCCCCCCCAAATCGTTCCCAGGGGAAGACCGCGGCCCCCGTTTCATAAAACAGCTGGCGCGCGATGCCAGGTATTCGGGATGCATGGGGGGTACGTGGGCGTGTCCGCCAGGGCACGGCTGAATCTTCCGGAAATTTCTAACGGCGCTGGAAAAGGCTTACCCACCACCGAAAAACGAAGAGGGGTGGTGGGGGATGGGGAGGGGCGTGGGGTGGTGGGGGGGGGGGGTTTGTGGGGAGACAGATCAAAAGGTGCCGCTGCTGCGCGTACCCACCGCTGTTCTGACAAAAAATGGAGGCCGTTAGCGTAAATGGAAAAAGATGGCCGGGAGTAGACTGACGAGCCGCGCGTCTGTCAGGGAGCCGGCTCCGCCCCCTAAGCCGCGAGGCACGACGGGAGGGCGCTCGCTCGCCCGCGCGACTTAACGAGCAAACGCAAAGACCCCGCTATTTATAGCGCATCCCGCGGGAAGGAAGGAGAAAAAAATAAAAACGGACACCACCCTGGAGGACTTTCCTTCCTGGCTGTGCCTTATCTCCACGGAGACCCCGCCCCGACCTCATCACGCGCTCTTCCTCTCCTTATTATCCTTCCTCATCTTCCCCCCATTTCTTTTGACCACCATAAGTTCTGAATAGTACTCTCGGCAGAGAAGAGGCGTGGCACCTGCGTGGCGTGCCTTTGACGGGCTGGTAAACATCGTGACATATCAGCGAGACGGAGACCAAAAGTTCTCCCATGATCCCTGGCGTCGTGATTCAGAGACGACCCTCTTTAACCAGACGAGAACGGGCCTATTGAAATGGGCTCTTTTTTTTTTTTTGAAATTCAGAAGGGGAAGTTCAGACTGAGGTCCCTTTGAAAGCAAGCCAGGGAAGATAACATATATTTCACACACACACACACACACACACACACAGAACAACAACAGCTCGTGAGCACTCCTCAAATCTTTTTTTTTTTTTTTCCAACCTTTTCAAATTCTAAAGAGGGCTCTGATTTTGAAGGTCAGCCCCGACTAATTGTGCGTATCTATTTAAATTCCCGGCCCTTGGAAGTGACAGAGCATCAATAGACGCTACATTCCTTCAGAGAGCAGCGCACAATGCGGGTTTCGCAGAATCACGGCGTCTGCGAATCCATAGCCGAGGCGAGTATTATTCCCCCGATCCGCGAAGGAGACAAACGCGGGGTTAGGAGGCATTTCTTTAAACGCCACGGCACGGGTTGTTTTTTCATCCGAGCGCGATCCATCCGTCGTCTCGACCTTGAAGCGAGCGCAGACTCTCTCTCTCTCTCTCTCTCTCTCTCCGCTCCCCGTGACGGAGTTACGCAAGGCAGACGGGGGGCTGCTGAGGCGAACGCCGTAAAAAAAATAAAATAATAATTAAACAAGCGGTTCCCCGGCGCGGTGGTTTGTATGGGGGTGCCGTGAACCTGCCGGCGTTATTCTGAGCGTGACAACAGGCTGGACACCCCCTTTCCTGCCCCCCCCCCCCCCCAACCACGCCCCACCCTCCCACTTTACAGATTCTCGCTTGAGCGACAACAAGCAGAAGAAAGAAAAAATAAAATAAATTAAAAATAAATAGCAGCACTTATCCTGAGCTCCACCAGAGAGCAGGACTCGGAAGGGGGGGGGGGGGGGGTTTGTAGAAATTAATTAGGCAAGTGAAGGCTGTGTGACAGGCAAGGTGAAGCCTTGCTTTATTTCAGCCGGGGGGGGGGGGGGGTGTTCCCATGAGAACGGCGCGGTGGGACGCCTGTGCCCGCGGCTCCAGGCGCCAGCAGGAGAGCCCTCAGATCCGTCTCGCTGGGGGGGCCGCCGCTTTTAAAACCGACAAATTGGGCTGTTGAAAAGCGGGCAATGCGATTGGCTGGATATTAACAAGTGTTTGTGGGCTATGAAAGACACTTATGTGGTCCTGTCCTTGATCTGTCCATCTGTCCATCTGTCCTTTATTCTGTCTGTGTTGGTCCGTCCGTCTGTCTGTCTGTCCGTCCGTTTGTCTGTCTGGCCGAAAAGACCCTGTGGTACAAAGGGCAAAGTGTGATGCTGTTTTAATGTTCTAAGTTCAAGTCAGTTCTGGAGTAGAACTGGGATTTATGTATTAGAAGCTGAGACAGCAACAGGAGATGTTCCAGACCGTGCCTATCTATCTATCTATCTATCTACGTATCTGTTTGTCTGTTTATCTATATATCCATCCGTTCATCCGTCCGTCTTTTTCGGCAAAGAGCTCAGTGTTCCCTTCACCTGGCCTAATATCACTCATCAGTAGGGCTGGGGTCAGACTGCGTCTGAAGCCCTTTGAGGAGGTAATTACTGAATGAGAGCGCGACAGATTGCATTGTTCACTGACATTTCTCAACGGAGAAGAGAACCTATAGCCATTCCCCCACAGCACACATCAATGCAGGGCCAGTAGGGGGGGGGGGGGGATGACACCCCTCGGGTAACACAAATAACCTGCAAGAGCTGGAGTTTGCTGGAGTTCAAACACATATGTTTTCGGGGGTGGGGGGGGTGAGGGGGGGGTAGACAGGCAGACATGTCACCCCAAATATTTCCTACAGAATTAATTGCCAGGCTGGCTTACGCTCGTGAGACTCGGCGTTTGACCGTGTGAGCGCTGGTTCAGCTGTGTGCCTCGCTCAAAGCCGAGATCAAATCTGCGCTGACGCTGGAGTCCATTTTAAACCCGCGTCTTTTAGCCTGGAGCTGGAGGGCGTCCGTCTGGCGCATGTACGTTGCATCACCCAATCGGCTTGCTCTTAGCGCGTTGCTAATATGTTGATAGCATGTCGATAAATTAACGTTAAGCTGTTTTCAGTCGATAGCGATACAGGCCTGTTGTTTTTGCGCATCCCTGGATTTTTTTGGAAAGGTAGGCTAAAAACCATTCTTTTTTTTTGGGTGGATTGGCTGCCCCCGGGCTGTCTGGGTCACATCCGCGTTTGGGATCGCTCTTCTAAGCAGAGGCACACGGCCCGGGCCAATCCAGTGAATCGGCGGACAGTCCCAGCGGCCGGCCGACCGCACGCAGCTGTGCGTGAGCCAGGCTAAAATCGTCCCGCGCTTCCGTACCGCGTAACCGAAAAATCCCCGTGACCACGGGCCAGCCCTACAGCATACCTCGGCTGTAAAGCCTGTCCTGACAATAACCATAATTCACAGGAGTATGATAATACGGGACGCAGAGCCCGGGGGCCTTATGGTAAATACATTTTGGGCACACATATAATTGTCACGGCAATAAAAAAAGTTTTTAAAAAAAAACATTTTAAAAAATGCAACTGTTTATAGTTTTATGCACTGTGCAGCTCTGAGGTAAAGCGTATGTTTGCTACATTAGGCGAAGACCGCTGGACTGTGCCTGGAGTTCAGGGTTTGGCAGTCCTCATGGGCAGAACAGACGATCTCCCTTCCAGAGTCCAGTGCGGTTCTGTTCTGTTCTGTTGGCATCACAAGGTATGCAGCAACTTGTTTCGACCAATCAGATCTTCTCCAGGCAGCGATGGGCATCTGGACAGTGTGTCCTGTTTCCGAACGTGCAGCAAGGTGATTGGCAGGCAGGTTGACCAATGGAAGGGCAAGGAGGAAAGGGACCATAACAAAACCATAGGATAGGAATACGCGGTAATTTCTGATTAGTAAGAAAGTAAAGAAATTAAAAATAAACGCGGGACTGACCTGCGGCTGCAGTCCGCGCGTCTGGCGTGAGGCGCACCTCCCAAACTCGGGGTGCACCCGGAGCGGGGAGGCCGTCCCGCGGGCCGTGTGAGGGGGGAGGGGCTAAACGATATTAACAGCCTGGGGGAGGGGGGTGGGGGGGCCGCGGCAAGCAGGATTTATTAAAAACGGGCGTTCTCTAATCGCACAAACGAGCGACCTCCGTTCCCCCCGACAACCAGACGAGCAGGCGAAGCCAAAGTTTCTGACTCTTAATCATAGCTCAGGAGGTAAGACTGATTGTCTGGCAGTCGGAGGGTTGCCGGTTCAAACCCCGCCCTGGGCATGTCGAAGTGTCCTTGAGCAAGACACCTAACCCCTAACTGCTTTGGCAAATGAGAGGCATCAATTGTAAAGCGCTTTGGATAAAAGCGCTATATAAATGCAGTCCATTTACAATTCCATTTAATTTGCCTGGCAGCTGAGTCGCCCTGAGACACACAAACAAAAATGGACCCAAACTCTTTATTTGGCTGCGGGTTCACTTCCGGTGTGGCACTGCCGTAGCAGCGCCCGATAGCCACGTACGTACTGCAGCCTCAGCTGCTACTGTAAACACCCAGCAGTGCAAATGAGTGACAAGAGTAAAAAAAAATAAACTAAGAGCTCGTTCGTGTTGACAGAACCTCGCTAAACATCCTTACTTTCTTTTCAGCGTTTGAAAACTTTGCTAACATAAGCCTTCGATTGACAGACAGAATTATCCAACCCTAAGAGTAAAAAAAAAAAAAGTGTTGGTTGTGCACGTTAGCAATCTAACATACTGTGGAGAACAGTGGCATGAGTAAAAAAAAAAAAAAAAGTGTGATCCTCCGTCAAACTTCACTGTTCGCAACACACGACTCAAAGCTCCTCTGATGCGTGTTAAGGTCGGTGTTGGTTGTGGCAGGTTTGTGATTAGCTTATGGAAAATAACCCCCCCCACCCCACCCCCCCCCGCCACATCCCCATCTGGTCCCCGACCCACCACCTGAGCGACTGGACAGAGACAGGCGGTCGTCATGGTGACAACGCACAGAAAAACGACGTACGCAGCGGTGTACGCTAACGGTGGCCACCTCACCGTCAAACCCCCCCCCCCCCCCCCCCCCCCCGTGTGAGCACAAACACACGCGAGCGCGTACAAGCCGCCCTCATGAATATTCATGAGCAGACGCCATCTGATCCCTGACTCCGTGTCAGGCAGCCTGGTTCGCACGCTAGCTAGCTTCCTTTCGGCTGCGCACCTGTCGCGTTCTCCCGCCCCCCCATCGCGCACCTGTCGCGTTCTCTCCCCCCCCCCCCATCGCGCACCTGTCGTGTCCCCCCCCCCCCCCCCCCCCCCCATCGCGCACCCGTCACGCTCCCATCAGCCACGTGTCACGCGGCGGTCTGTTGCCGTGCCACCGGCTGCTCCTGCTAACGTGTTCCGCGCAGGCGGCAATATGTCGGCCATCATCGCCAGGGTGACGGCCCTGCTCTGGACACGGGCTGGTCTCCGATGGGCAGCGCCGTCACTTCACAGCACAGAAGGTCCCGGGTTTGAATCCCGTCCCGGGCCTCTGGGGGGGCTGCATGTTCTATCCGTGTCCGCGTGGGCTTTCCTCCGAGCACCCCGGTTTTTTCCCCACAGTCCGAAGTCCAGGCGGGAGGCTACGTCGCTCTGGATAAGAGCGTCTGCCAAATGCCTGTAATGTAATGTAATCGGAGACTCTAATGTGCCCAAAGGTGTGAGCGTGTGAGTGAATGGTGTGTGTGTGTGCCCCGCGATAGACTGACGGCCTGTCCAGGGTGTATTCCTGCCTCTCGCCCAGTGCATGCTGGGACAGACTCCAGCCCCCCCCACGACCCTGCCCAGGATAAGCAGGTTAGATGATGGATTGGATGCTTCACCCGGGGAGGATTTCGGCTGGAACTGGGGGGGGGGGGAGGCCCTGAAACTCACTATCCGCCCCAATCCCAGTCTCCTATACCCTCCTATAGCTCTGCTCTGATAAACTGATAAAACTGCCTCTACACCACCGCACCACCACACACCCGGTCTGTATCCAGGAAACGCACAGGCAGGAGCACACTGCAGGCAGCACGTCGGCCCCTGAAAAACTTTTTATTTTTATTTTTATTTTTTAAAAACCTCGAAATCATCAAAGCGACTGCAGAAGGCCTCCCGTCAGCCCGTGGGGGAAGGGTAGCTGCGGCTCGTCAAAATTAAAATTCCACCGGAGAGCGGCAGCCTGGGCAAACACAATCTCGTAATCTGGGGAAATGTGCGGATTTGTGCTCCTTCTTTTCTTTTTGTGTTTTGCATTTTGATAGACGGTTTCCCTTTGGGAAAAAAAACGCACTTTGTTTTTGTTGTGGTAGTGGCAGGAATCGGAGCCGGGTTTTAAGGTGCATTAATAACACGCGCATGGCGAGCGTGAGGCTCGGGCCTTTGGAGTATTAATTTTTCCACAGACCGGGGCCCTCTCTCCGCGCCTCTGCCGGTCGGATCGGATCAGATCATCGCAGTGTTTACACACGTACGGCAATAACTCAGAACACCGCGCCGCTGAAACCGCCAAATCCCCTCCTCACCAGCCAGCCGGACAGACAGACAGACAGACAGACAGCCAGCCAGCCAGCCAGCTAGCCGCGCATATTACATTACATTACATTTATTTGGCAGACGCTTTTATCCAAAGCGACGTACAAAAAGTGCATTTCATGGTCATGAACAACTACTAAACACAGGTTCAGTAAGGTACAATACTTATTTTGTACAGCTATTTCTAGCCAAGAGCACAGTTTAGTTAGTGGGCGACATAGCTCAGGAGGTAAGACCGATTGTCTGGCAGTCAGAGGGTTGCCGGTTCAAACCCCGCCCTGGGCATGTCGAAGTGTCCTTGAGCAAGACACCTAACCCCTAACTGCTCTGGTGAATGAGAGGCATCAATTGTAAAGCGCTTTGGATAAAAGGCAGAAGAATAAGCTACAGTATTAGGACAAATACAATTTACCAAAAAGTGCTGGGATGGGGCAACATGTAACAAGTGTCATGAAAAGGCGGGGGTGTGGATTTAGCGTGAAATATACAGTGTGGTGGTGGTTAGTCTAGGTATAGTCTGAAGAGATGAGTCTTCAGACCATGGCGGAAGATGGGTAGTGAGGGGGAGGTTTGGAGAGGGACGGCGCACCTTCCTCAGAAAAAAGACGACACGCGTTTTTCATCTGTACTTTTCTAACGCAGACACCGCATGGAAAAAATGAACAAGGAGTGACTGACAGATCACAACCGGCTTAATTATCAATTACTATGATAATGAGTAAAACGATCTGTTTTTCGCGTGGGACTTGCAGACCAGACGCGTAATGAAAGCATTTTTGGGAATTATTTGGCCGAGGGAATCGCGTCTAATTATAAAAGTGATGGAAGAGGCGTCTGGAGGTAAATGTCATAATGGAGCACACATAAGCGCACCGATAGGCCATAAAAGACGGGTCGAGGATTTTGGCAGAGGAGAGATCTCCAGCGGTCATAATATTACCTGTAAGATTGACAGGTCTTTAAAGCGATAGACGCTGGACTGGTTTCGTTCGAACGTCGACAGCGGGGGGGTTTCATTTTTAGGTAAACGGACTCGGCGTGACCCTACAAGCACACTCTGGGCCGGGAATGGGCGTGTCCACTTGTGACCGGTCAACAGGAAACCCCATCAAATACAGAGTCGCATAAAGACCAGGCCTCTCTCTCTCTCTCTCTCTCTCTCTCTCTCTCTCCACCCTTTTTTTCGTGAGCTGGCACTTTGGGCCCAACGCAGACAGAGTGAAATACTCGGCGTGTTTCGCGAAGCCAAAACCCGGCAATTAAAGCAATCGTGTGTATCGGCGCGGAGTAATTACCGACCGGCTCTCCGAACGCGCCTATAAATACAAGCGACTGGGCCGCCGTAAACAATGGCCTCTCCCGAGCTCAGACTGCCATGCAGAACTGCATGCTGGGATATCCCGGCACCTATACTTAGCAGAAGGCTGGGAAACAACAGCTGCACGCCGGCCAACCACAGCTTGGCTCCCACAATCCACCCAGAGGAGAGCAGTTTGGGGTTTCTCTGAGGACCCTGGGAAGGGTCCAGCGGGAGAACTGGGTCGTAAGATGAGGAATTCTTTCAGTGGCCAGGATTTTCAAACAGCGGGTCTGTGGACCCCTGGGGGTCCCTGAAGGTACTGCAGGGCAGTGGCAACCAACCCTGCTCCTGGACATCTGCAGTCCTGTAGGTTTTCACTAAACCCTAACAAAGCACACCTCACTCAACAGCTAGAGCAGGGCTGCCCAACCCTGTTCTTGGAGATCTACCGTCCTGCAGGTTCAGTCAAACCCTAACAAAGCTACACCTCATTCAACAACTAGAGCAGGGCCGCCCAACCCTGTTCTTGGAGAGCTCCCGTCCTGTATGTTTTCAGTCCAACAGTAACAAAGCTACACCTCACTCAACAGCTGAAGGGCTTGTTGAGCTGTGAATTAGTAGAATCAGGTGTGCCAGATTCGGGTTGAAATGAAAAACCTACAGGATGGCAGATCACCAGGAACAGGGTTGGTTAACACTGCTGTAGGGGTTCCATAGCTAGACTTGATATGCAATGACTATATACAGATTTGGGAAAATATTTCAGAATGCAAAAACGTTTGTGCTATTTTTACCTGACCCATCATTAAACAGGTGAAGGTGGTAGCAGCCAGGTAAGACAGCACTGTCCAGGTTAGTGTGAGTGAGTGAGTGAGTGTGTTAGTTCGAGCAGATGCAATCTCTTCAGCTCAAAGCACCACTGCTCGGCGACTCTCCCTGGTGCTTCTGGGATTGAATGCAGTGGGTTTGGGGAGGGTTCTACAGCGCAAGCTTACGGTTTCCGTGGAAACAAGCTGGGAGCAAGAAGGAAGTGAAGAGAGGAAAGAGGAAACCAGGGAGGGATGGCATGCTTATACAATTCCAGGCCCATGCCCTCCCCCCCCCCAAATAAACCGTAATGCAATGCTCATCCCCTTAATCCATGCAAACATGGTGGCAAAGTTACCATTTATTTTCCATTCCACTCAATATTTCATTCCACTCTCTCTCCATTCCACTCACCTCCATCTCTGATAACACCTATTACACCTGGAGAGAAAGGTGAGGGTCTGATCGTCTTGGCTACAGCGTCCTGAAGGCTGTGGCCATGCAGACACCCAGGGGAGACCCCCAATCCCCAATTAGGGGGAGGGGGGGGGGGGGGGGGGCAGGCCAATGGCGGGATCGAGGTCTACTGCTGCTGGTCAGTCGCCATGGAAATGCGGTATACCCCCAACCTGACCCCCCCCCCCTTTCCCGTTCCTCCTTGGGTGGTTGTGGTCACCAAACCAGACATCCCCCCCACCGCACCCCCCACCTCAACCGCCCCCTCCAGGACAGCCACTCCTCTCTGTCTGAGCTCCTCGAACATCTCCAGGCTAATTTCACCGTCTCCGTGGAGAGAAGTGGATTTTCCTCCGCCCGCCCCCCCCCCCCCCCCCCCCAATTTTGCGCCCGTCCTTGACAACGAGTAATCCTCCGGCTCAGAGCCGGCGACGTGCCAGACCCGTCGTCACGGGCGCCGATCTTTCCGCCGCTCCGCCAAGCCGCCGATAATTAGCCATTATTACCTGCCGGCGCCCCTCTCTCCACTCCCACGTTCGTAAGGAGCTCGGGTTCGAGAGCAGAGCCCCCCCCCCCCCACCCCCCCAGTGTAGAGCAGAGACTTACTGCAGCACCCAGGCAGGACACGGCGTGTGCACTGTTCCGTTAAGAGCAGTGGGAGGGGGGGCAGGGGGGGGGGGGGGGGGGGCGAGGGACTGCCCACTTGCTTTAGTTCGGTTCGGTGCGTTTAAATGCCGTTTAATGGGAACTGATTAAGTATCGAAACACTTAATTTGCTGTTCAGCGCCCTGCATCCAGCGCGGAGTTTCCCGTGGCTGTCCGTGGGAATGAAAAACATATGGACCGAAAACCTGTCTATGAATACAAAAAATACAAAAAGTATGGCCAAATTGTGCTATATACTTAAAGTGTTTGAATTTGAGCTCAACAATACGATAGAAAAATACAATTTTTTAAAATAAAAAAAACAAACTCTTCTGGTTTGTCCGTAGTTTTTGGTGAATTCCAATCTGGCCTTCCTTTCTATTCTTGCTGCTGATGAGAGGTAGTTGCAGTGGAGTCTGTATACTTCTGCTCTCAAAGTATTTTGCATACAGTGGCTTGTGGAATATTCTCCCCTCTCCTCTGGAGACCGCTGGTGATGTCACTGACCGTTGTTTTCGCGTTTTTCTTCACAGCACTTAGGATCTGTCTGTCATCAACTGCAGTTGCCTTCCTTGGTCACCCTGCATGGTATTTATTTCTGAGTCCACCAGTGGTTTTGTTTGTTTTCAGGACCGTCCAATCAGCCGCACTGCGCAGTTTCTCTGCAATCCTTCTTAATGAATTCTCCAGTTCTCTCAACTTTACAGATTAATTGTTTTTTTTTTTTTAGCCATAGCTTGTTCCCTGATCTTCATGATGGCGCATGCCGTCTGACTGCAAATGCAGCCTCCACAAATTCTAAATCCAAGACTAGACACTCACTGCTGTTTTACGTGTGAACACTCCACGCAAAACAAAATTCCTGAGCAATGGTCAACAGCTGTCAGTCATCTGTTAACTTACTCTGGCACAGCTGAAAATGAGGAGACTCAACACAAAAACAACAGTTTCTGTAAAATGGGAAAAAACTTATGGATGCAAATTCCATAAAACAGAAGCTGATTGTCTGTACTTTTGTCTCACAGTCACCTTTTGATCTCAAATCTAAATGCTTAGTAAACATTGCTCACTCTACCATTACCATACTTTCAGAGGGCACTGTGTATGCATTTAGCTTTTCTTTTTTTTTGTTGTTGTTGAACCAGCTAAGATCTCTTCATTCCTTTTAAGGCAGTGAGAAGACACTACCGCCCCCTAACTGGTAAATAAAGAAGTGCAATGAACACAAGGGAGTGAGTGTGTGAATGTACTGTGTCCTAAAGTCTCCAAAGTTTTAATATTAAACTGATAACTGTGAATATGAGGTAAGGGGATAATGGTCCAGTTTCATTCACTGTGTCTGCGCTGGCAATCTCCACAACACCAGGGCAGCACCTGTTCCGACTGGAAGCTGCTTTAGGCAGGTTATTCTCCATGGCAAGAGAGCAGGGTCAAAGATCAAATGTGCCTCACGCTATAAACCAATTTCAGGTGCGCTGAGAACTGGAATTATTACGGGCGGGGGGGGGGGGGGGCTTTCAAATTTAAGAGATCCTTTCAGTCAAAGTGACGTAGAGAAGGTGTACTCAACATGGCTATAAAGCTGCTGGAACAAGACAAGTGCAACAAAAATCAAATCAGTGCTATGACAAGGGATGAGGACGATAGGCTATCCATGTCACAAAGCAACCAAGAACAAGTGCTGGCATATTGCCAATATGAATACCCCGCAACGCAAACGTCCGCACCTGAATATGCCGAACGCCAAAGATGACCTCAAATTAGAAACCCCTGTGGTTAATATGCGGTGTCCGGTGTCATCTGTTCCACATTTCATGTCAGAGCTGTATTTTTCTGAGTTTTACGCGTTTTGGCTCGTTTTCACAAAGGAGAAACGCCGCCGTAAATTCCCCATAAATCAATTCCTTCATCTGTTTACATATTTTTCGGTCAAAGAGCCGATATGTAACGTCGGCTTCATCTGATTCCTGCGTCACGGCTCGCGCAGAGAGGACACGCAAGGCGCTCCGCTGCCAAACCTGACAGGAAAAAAATAACATCACTAACGTCTTCCACGTGAGTTTGACAGATGAGAAGAGAGTGCTGAGATTTGGAACGTGATGACTGAGTGTGTGTGTGTATGACAAACATTTCTGGACCCAGCCAGAGTGTGTGCTTCATTATTTCAATTAGATCCATTTGCACCAATGCTTGTGCGCAAAATGAAAGCAGCTCAGTTTGTGCATTTGCAAATACAGAATCTAAAAACTCCTCGAGTAACATGCAATTGTCTCAAACACGCTTCCTCCTTTTTTAAAGTCCTTACACTGTAAGCAGGAAAGGCCTGAATAACATTTACACAGTCAAAATCGTGCAGGAAGATCATATTCCGACCAAAGCTAACCACAACCATGGCATATTGTAATTCCTGCTACCAGTCAGAAAAAGGGAGTCAACTTAACTGAGAGAGAGAGAGAGAGAGGGAGAGAGAGAGACGCCACACATCTGCAAGCGCTTTACTGGTTCCCGACCGCTCACTGCCACGTCAACAGAGAAACGGTCTGCGAGCAACGAACAGCACGAGACAGTGTTTGCGAACGTTCCTCAAAAGACGATCGCTTTTACAGCTAGTACCACAGCTAAAAAAAAAAAAAAAAAAAACCATGACCCGATTTACCCCGACGTGCAGGATCACTAAGATTTATGTAACGGCAATACATCTTTGGCCAAAAGCGAGCGACCTTTTAAAAGCGTCAAATATATATAACGTCGCAGCTCATTTGTTTTACGGTTTGTAGCCTATACGATGGCAGCTTATTTTGCACATTGCCACTCGGTTTATATTTTTTTGCTGCCTCCATATGTTCAGTGCAGTTAAGCGCGCTCTTTAAAACGGAGCCGACACCGAAATAGCAAGTGTGAATCGGCACCGTCTACATCTGAATTAATATCCAGCTGTTAATTTGACATGCGTATGAAAAACAACCCCCCCCCCCCCCCCCCCCCCCCCCCCCAACACGCGAACGGCAGCGTGAACAAACGCGAACCCCGTTACATCCCCGTCAGCCGAAAGGAAGTAGCCTAACTCTACTGGAGATTTTTTTTACAGACGCGCTGTGAAAACGACGGTGTAACAGAGAAACTGGGCAAAAAAAAACACAGCCCTGAACTCCCAAAAATCATCACTATAATATATATTTTTTTTTTTTTTAGGGTTCAGGCCTGGTTTTACCTTTGAGCCTTTTCCGCACTTTCATTTGATGTTTCCTTGCGTCGGGCCCCCCCCAGCGCTGGTACGGAACCGCCAAGAGAGAGCGCCGCAGCGTGCCGTGTGTCGCGCAGGGCACGGAGAATCAGGGCAAGCACGCAGAGCGTCACGCGCGAGGTGAATCCGCTGGCTGAGGAAGCCGCGTCAGATCTGATGCCAAGCTACAGAGACACCGGAGTTCACAGGCTACTCTGGCCTACGCCTACTGTGTTCATTCAATCCCACAATCCTCCCCGTCTGGTCTGCCCTGCAATTTATCGCCGTGCACAGACAAGCTGACACACTCAGAAATGTGTCATTAATGTGTGTTAATCTGAGTATTTTATACTGCCCAGGCCAATATAAACCCGTATGGTGCCACAGACAGTGTGGGGGTACTGGCGGCGCATTAAGACTGTACGGTACCGCCACATTTTCACCCCGTCACTCCCTCAGAAGAAACACCACAACCTTGTGCACTAAAAACAACACACTTCCATGCATTCATCGCCATCTACTAAAATATTGGGCTTGTGACCAAAAAGCACAAAACACAATCTCTTATAATGACCGTTTCTGCTGGTGAACAGCGCTCTGACCGACGTGCCTTACATGGCTGATTACGTATCGATTATTTCGACTTGATGTCTCAGTCTGCTCTGGTGCCCAAGCACAGACTGAAGCTGTCCGCTGGAACTGCTACTTCTACCCTTGGAGGCCGACTGGATGCCTCAGAAACGCTTGGAATGCTGTTCAGCTAGCTCCACCTAGTGGCCGGCATGAGAAAATGCATAATTACACAGACGCGAGCTATGTAACAAACAATATTGCGCATCATGTTACGCAATCATAAACTAAATGACTCTAGACTCCTACTACATATTGCATTCTCAAATGAAATGAGTTATTAGAAACCGGCAATTGCAGACAATTCAAAAATAATTAAGAATGTGCTGGCGAAAACTCCATAGAGATTACAGCTGCTCAAAACGGGTCATGAGCACGAGCAGTATACAGCACTCAATCAGTCGCAGAGCACTGTCAACATGTTCCAATACATATTACATGACAGATCAAATGATGAGCAAATTAGCATCACATAAAACCAGCTATCCAAGCCTGTCACATAGCAGAGACAATAAATGAAAAATTAGACTAGCTTATAAGTAATTTATGAAGGGGGTGGGGGTGGGGGTGGTGGTGGTGGTGGGGGGGGTCTCCAACTTCTTGGACACCATGTAATTACCCAGAATTCAAAGCGGGAAGGAAGGACAGCACACAGAACGTGAAACAGATATAGAATTTATTTTCAACCATAAGTAGGAAAATACATAGGTGTAAAGTAAAACAAGCTGACCCTGTTATAAACATAAACTAGTTCAAAGATAACCAAGAAGACAGTTAAAGATAAAACAGAAATGCCTTGTTTACCATTCGGCCCATATTCATTTTCTAATATTGATTTTAAAAACAGCTGCCTTTTTATATACACATACATACATGCACACACACGTATATATGTGTATATATATATAATTTTTATTTTTTAAAATAATCAACTCAACATTCTTTTTAAACTTTGTGCGAGTGTTTTGCTGGTATTCCACAAATGGTAAACAAGACGTTGGTCCAGTGCATTACATAGTGACACATATATATTGATATATGTACTCGGTCGGCTACAGACAGACACTCCTGATCTTCCAACGACTATCACTACTGGCAGAGAGGATAAAATCAGGGGGAAATTTACAAGATGGGAGGGGTGAAGAGCAGGGCAGGATGGATGGATGATGGATGGATGGAGGTGAGAAGTAGAAAAAAGCTGTGGTGGTGAACACGCCCCTCGCGAGATGAGTGTGACATCGGCGAGGGGCGTGGCATCGAGGAAACGCTCTCAGATATTATACAAAAATAAAGTTTCCCCAAATCAGAGACTATTATTGCCAAGATTCCGGAGTTTCTCCGTGGTCTGGAATGAAAGGTGATTGTTCCGACATCGCAAGCCGTCAAACGAGGACATGATCTCACTGCGTTTTTTTCTTTTTTAATTAATTTATTTTTTTGCTAATCTGAAACCGAAGGCGAAGCTTCAGCCTCCGCTATCGCCCGCTACCGTTCTGAGCCGTAATCACGATCCAGAAATACGAGAGAGAGCAGGCAGACGCCTGGAGAACAATCGGAGATGGACTAAGAAATGAAAAGCGGATGAGGGGAAGAGGGATGAAGGAGGAAAAAGGAGGAAAGGGCGGAGCAAAAATGCGCATGTTGAGAAGGGACTGATGGCGAGTGAAGTTCAGGGTTACTCTTCCTAGGCCTGTCCCCTGTACCCCCCTCCGAAGGACAGAGACAGCGGTCGGGTCGGGTCGGGGGGTGTTCGGGAGCGTCCTTCAATTAACTCTAAAAATAGCAGAGAACATCACTTTAGAAACTTAATTCACCACTGAGAAGCACGGGAACAAAGATAGCGAGAGGGTGCAACAGTAGACTCACGTTACGACATCTTCTACCTGCGGCTGCTGTGTTTATAACGAACACGTTTCACACCACTGTAGCAAAGTGCTCTCTCTCTACGTAAGCGTTGACCAATGATAAAGCAAGGGCCGTCCAGGCCCGCCCCCCGTTTTATTTATGCATTTATCTTTTTCACAAATCAGTTAGCCTAATGTGACGTTCTGAATAAAGCTAAAGACGACAGGTCTCAGATTTCCGGTTTTGGGGACACCAACGACTATCCATCGCGCGCTATCGTGTTTCCATTTTTAAAACGGACACAGCCTCCATCACGTTCCGATTACCAACCGTTAGAATCCCACTTAGGAACCACATCAATCCAATTTCTACAACAGAAATAATTTGGTTTGAGAAGCATGACAAAAAAAAAGAGAAAAAATGGATGAAAAGAAAAACAACCAAGCAATCATAATACTATTGGATAATTCATGATATACATGTCAAACACAATTGATTTTTTAAGAAAGAAAACATGAGATACACCTTTTATTCACACTTTACAAAAAAGCTATTTTTAATTCTACTACAATACTAAATCAGCAAAATTCAAGGTCTTTAGAAACGGGACATTTGCTTTTCGTTCAAAACAAAATGGCAGAAAATGACAGGAGAGAACAAAGGTACAGAAAGGAACAGGTCCTACACAAGGATGAAATAAACCTTGCCCTGATTTTTCTCTTCCTTTGTTTAAAAACAAACAAAAAAAAAGATTAAAATTCTTGAAAACCTGCTGGGTTCAAATTGTTTATTTTGTTTTTGTTTTTTTAAAAAGGTCATAAGATCCAATTATCTGGGGGGTAGCTGCACTACTGGTATCTCTTAAGTGCTTTGAAGGCCAATTATTAATTAAAACAAGACAATCCTGAAATTTAATGTGGGCTTTTGTAGAGTAGAAAGGGAACGTTTCACATTTCTGCGTGGATTTTTAAAGAACCTCTGCGGTCCACAAAAAGCTGGATCAATGGAGCGAATCTGTGCTACATATCCTGCTCAATCAAAGGTCATTGGAAGGACGAGCTCCAGGAGAAATACGCCCCCTTACCCCCTTAAAAACATCCCAAATTCGCGAGTTACGCAAAAAGTGGAATTCTGTCCTTAAACTTGGCTTCAGGGAAATATTTAAAATGGCACCATTTAACAGGGAGAATATTGTTCCAAGCCGGGGAAACACAGGAATTGGAAAAAAAACAACTAAACAAAATGCGATCATCAAAATTACTTGTGTTGCCTGAGTTAGGTAAGTGGGTGGGGCTATTGGGGGCTGTCCTTAAAACAGACTTTAATTCTGACCAATGAGAGAGGGGTGGGGCGGGGCTTCCGAGAGGCGTTTCCTAAGCCTTTTCCCTTGAGTGACAAAGGACAGAGAATAAAACAGACCTCAGAACAGTCGAAAAGAAAAAAATATATATGAAAGGAAAAAAGAAAGACTAAATTGTTCCGTCAGCTACGAGCCACTGATTACTTGAGACTTCCTACTGCCAGGAGAAGAAAGGAAATAAATCACAGCTGATACAAAAAGAAAACATAAAAAGACTTCATAAAATCTTCACAATTGTTTTAACAGTGTTTTATAAAATCAAAAAGAGGTTGTGCAGGCGTTCCCCCACAGCACGGGCAGTGCGGTTCAAACGCAGACGGGGGAGGCGGGAAGCTGCTCTTCCAGAGGACTGGGTTGGGGGGGTTAGCTTTGGAGCGGAGCGCTAACAGTCTAGAGGGCTTTAAGCGGTAGTGACGGCTGTCGGAGCGGGAAGACGCTCCCCCCCCCCCCACCCCCGCCCCCCCCGCCCTTTGAGGGTCAAACGCACTGTTGGAAAACCCAAACGGCAGTCCCCCCAAGAAGGGGCGGAGCTTCGTCTGAGGAAGGGCGTGTCTACCTGGTCGCCGAGCGCTCTGTTGTCGAGCGCTCACCACGCTGACCACGGATCCGAGACAGCAGCGACACGAGAGCGAAGCCAGCGACCGCGATGTCCGTCCCACCCCTTCCACCTGCGCAGGAGCTCAAAAGGAGCGGCCATCTTGCGAGGTCAGGTTCGCTTCAGCCTCGCTGCTGAAAAGGATCCGGATTGGACAGAGCGGCAAATGACCAGTTCAGTGTCTTAATGTGCCGACCAGCGCGCGAGGACGTGGCTGGCGTGTGCAGTCTCCGCGGAGATGGGTTATAGGTTAGAAAAAAAAATCCAAAAAAAAAAATCTCAATTTGCCAGAATTTAAATTTCAAGTGCACCGCTCTCAGTAAATTGTACAAAAGAGGAAAAATAAAAACACTTTTACATAAAAAAAAAAAACAGGAGTGCAAAACAGTGAGGGCGAAAGCCTGGAACAACCTCTTCTTGTCTTTTTTACAAGCTGGTCATTTAAATTTCTCATTTAATAACATTAAATGGATAAAAATTTAGCCTTAATTTACAATACAATCATATTTTCCCCCAAATCTGATCATAATTTATTTTAAGTACAAAAAATGCCATACATCAGGTCTTTTGTGGTTCATATACAATCAAGTGAAGGCTAAATCCAAATTTATATTTTATACAAACACTTGCGTGAAAAAACCCCTGGAGTGAAGTATGGAATATACGGCTAAGGAAGGTCACTACTGGCCTCTAAGACAGTGCTCGATAAGTGTGTGTGTGTGTGTGTGTGTGTGTGTGTGTGTGTGTGCTGGTGCCTATTACAGAGTTCCAAAGATTGTTTGTCCCTCTCTGACAGAGACAGAAATTAACTTAGATTTTGCCCTGGACCCTAATCTCTCCACTGATTTGAGGAGCCAGCCCACCACTCCTCCCCCCCCCCCCAACCCCCCCCAACCCCTCAAACTGGAGAGGGTTGCAGGTGCTCCCATTCAAACTACTGCTCGTTCATATCAGTTATAGCTACCAAAAACAAACAAATGACAAAAAAAAACCCTGAAAATGGCACACACAAGTGTCTCCCTCCCCAAAGCCAACCCCCCTCAGCCGAATCCCCCCCCCGCCCCATTCCAAGTGGTGGTACGTTCCAAATGAGGTCACATGTTCTGGTTACACTTAAAAACTTTAAAGATAATGAAACTGCGATGATAGATAGATGGAAGTGGGTGACTTCCTCCTGCCTGAACTCCGAACTGAAGGACACTATAGGGAGGTGGAATCTGACCTATTCAAATAACACAATTTCTTCCCCAAGCCCCTATTTATTTAAAATAATCATTTGGTTACGTCAAGTTACATTTTTCCCCCCTGCGATTAAACTTCCTTCAAAGCACAACATCGATCTTCTTCTGCGAGCAAGCGGGCGCTCGGAGAAGCAGCCCCACCCGCCGAGACGAAGCGCTAAAATCCGCGAACCTGTATGAGCCGATTAAACAAGTGCATCTAAATTCACCGCCCTCTGCCGACACTCCACATTACTAACCTACTTTACAAACAGTGTATCGTAACATATTAAAATACAAAAAAAAACAAACAAACAAAAAAAAAACAACAGCAGTGTTTCTCCATAGCCAATAACGCTGCTGTTGCCTAAGCACTGCCACGCACCAAATTTACATTAAAAATTGCACCATTTGGCAGAAAAGGTGGGACATGAGGACCCGACGGTAGCACCCACAGGGCTGGACTCAGCACCATAGAGAGGAGTACAGTGTGGAACGTACCATTCCTGTGCTCACACGGGGGGGGGGGGACGGGGGAGGCCGGCCGCTTAGCTGGTAGTTGTAAAATGGACGCCGGGCTGGAACCAGTGGTGTGGCGTTCTGAGGGTGTCAGAAGCAGGCCGGGGGGGGGGTGTAACCGTGCCCCACCGCCTCACCCACGGTTACTCAGTCCGTGCCTCCCCCCATGAGGATCAGAGCGCCCCCTGCAGGCTGGAGTGGGGCAGTGTGCAAGCTCTGCGGTCCTCTCTGGGTATGAACGCGTGCATGTGAACCCCCAGATCTAACCCCTAATCTAACCCCTGATTAAAACTGAATGACTGGTCTAATTAAAAAAAAAAAACAAAACAAAAACGGAAAAAAAAATCAACACAGAGGGGAGGCGAGGAATGTTTGGGTGGTCCGTAAAAACAAAGCCGAAAGCACAACAGGTAGGGTGGGCGGGAGGGGGGACCAAACAGATAAACAGCAGACTTACCACAGAGTTTTGACTTTCG
The DNA here is from genome assembly GCF_013347855.1 of Anguilla anguilla. Classification (NCBI taxonomy): domain Eukaryota; kingdom Metazoa; phylum Chordata; class Actinopteri; order Anguilliformes; family Anguillidae; genus Anguilla; species Anguilla anguilla. The sequence goes on from NC_049203.1 coordinate 3,012,535, forward strand.
TTTTAAATGGATGAAAATGATTATTTAAAAAAAACAAAAAAAAAACAAAACAAAAATATATATATCCCTGTTGGCCATACCTCACTCCTCTTACTGTAGGACTTCCGAATTTTATACATTTTTTTTTTCTTTAAGTTTACAGAAAAAAAAGACCTTGAGGGAGAAGCAGCAGCGCCCCCCGGTGGCTCGGGGGACTACCTGCGGCCGGGCAGGTGGACTCCGTTGACGGGCGGAGGGTAAGGCAGGACCAGCTCCAGTTGTGCAAACAGGGAGAAGTGATCGGAGGGGACGTGGGGGTGTGGGCAGCCGCTGATATTGTTCTCTAGGAGCCAGTGGGGATCCAGGGGCCCCAGGATCCCCAACACATTCAGCATGGGCTTGGAGTAGAAGATGTAGTCGATGACTCCCTGTGAACAGAGAGAAAAGGGCAGAACTTGTGATGAGACAAACCCATCATAGTCATTTACTTTTTTCCACCCACTGACCAGAGAGGACTGTAGAAATAAAATAAAATAAAATAAAATAACATCACGGGTCGCTGTGGTACCGGCTGTAAGAGAGTCTTCACACACTAAAGGGCGCGGCAGGTGCTGAGGCTGACCTTGAAGTCGAAGGTGTAGTTGGTGTAAGGCATGACGCCCTTATGGAGCTCACCTTGAAGTCGAAGGTGTAGTTGGTGTAAGGCATGACGCCCCTATGGAGCTCACCTTGAAGTCGAAGGTGTAGTTGTTGTAAGGCATGACGCCCCTATGGAGCTCACCTTGAAGTCGAAGGTGTAGTTGGTGTAAGGCATGACGCCCCTATGGAGCTCACCTTGAAGTCGAAGGTGTAGTTGGTGTAAGGCATGACGCCCCTATGGAGCTCACCTTGAAGTCGAAGGTGTAGTTGGTGTAAGGCATGACGCCGTTGTCGTAGGCGCTCTTCAGCTTGAAGGCGTGCGTGATGCGGCCGTTGGACGTGCTGTTCTTGCCGTTGCAGTTGAAGTTGGTCAGGCTGTCGATGTAGCGCAGCTCCTTGAAGTCCTTGTGTGTGCAGTCCACCCCGCCCGTGCTCAGGTACTCCACCACACCTGCGCCACACGCGCGCACACACACCACGTTCTTTAATATTTCATTCCACACAGAGCCTCTGCTGCCACCTATAGCCCTGGTTCAGTCAGACAAGCTCTCAGAGGTGAAACCCTTCATCACCTTATCACTTTTCTCTGTGAACTATGTGCCATTAAACAGAGGGGCAAAGAGGGAATCTGATTACTCCTGTTTTTAGCAGCTCTTATGAAAACAGACCGTAATGATGACCTCATGATACGAAGGGATATCTGAGTGCTCCAGCTGTAGCCTCTCTACTGCCCCCCTGTGGACAACTGTGTCTCTGGGAAACAAGCTGGTGAAAGATCTCATTGAGCTGCTAATTGCTAAAATCAGGTATGCCAAATTAGGGTTGGAATGAAAACTTGGAGGGTGGTAGATCTCCAGGAACAGGGTCAGGCAACCCTGTTGCAAACAGTTTACTATCCTATTCATAGTTAATTTAACTAGTGCACTGAGTGATGTAGCACACTTCCACGTTATGGCATTTAAATCCTTAAACAGAGCTGAAATATGGAGATCCAACTGAAAGCTTAGTTATGACTGGTGCTGATCCCCCCCCCCCACCCTCTGGGACCCCCCCTCACCCCCCCACCCCCCTCACCGGAGTCGGGCAGCGAGTTGAGGTCGGCGCACAGGACGAGCGGGATGGCGTTGGTCTCCCCGGAGACGGAGGACAGCTTGAGGCTGCGCGTGGCCTTGTCCACGATGCTCTTCACCTCCGACAGGAACATCATGGTCTGCACCAGCTTCACGTCCGAGTACTCGGGGTCCCAGTGCATGTGCGCGTTGGCCACCAGGAGGAGCTGTTTCTCCATGCCCTGCAGGGACTTCCCGGCTGCGAGGAGAAGGGGAAACCGGGCCAATCAGAGCAGCCGACGGCTGTGTGCTGTTTCTCTATGCCCTGCAGGGGGCGCTCTTCTGTACCAATGAACAGCTGCCCTAGCAAGTGCATGTGCGTGTGTGTGTTTGTGTATGAGTGTGTGTGTGTGTGTGTGTGTGTGTGTGTGTGCGTGTGCATGTGAGCATCGTGTGTGTATAAACATATACACACTCACAGGACATCTCCATCATGTCCTTGTGTATCTCCAGCAGCACAGCCACGCCGATGTTGTCCTTGGTCATGACTCTGTTCAGCATGGCCTCCGAGCCCTCAGAGTTAGCCATGGCCAGCTGGTTAAACTCCACCGTGTGCTTCTGTACCAGGCTGAACCTGCAAGGGGGAGGGGGGGAGAGAGCAGTTCATACTTCCACCAATGCCGTTCAAACCATTAAGGGGTGAGATCACAAACATCTGACTGGAATGTTCTTCACTGAACATTCTAATGCCGATGTCACAATCGCTGCTGGTGACTGCGGTAAGCAGTGGGGTTCTAGAACACTGACTCCGAATTTTGAAGAAACATTCCAAAAAACCTGCTTAATCCAAAAAATAAAAATAAAAAGACAGAGAATGATCTTAATGCCACAAAGCACTTTGTGTGACACAAGACACATGCTTCACAAGGTAAACATTGGCTAACGTCAGCAAACAGCGAACAAATTATCTCCTGTTCTCCTGCTAGCCAGCAATCTGAAAAGGTCGTGCACTATAAACACCAACGGCTGCTACTGGGGAGGGAGCCAGGAGACTGAGGAAGTCAACACTGTTCATCCGGCCAGTAAAAAATCAAAATAATAAATGTAATATCTGCCAAAACAAAACATCTGTGGGTAATCCGAGGTGAACACTCGCTCTCGTTACCATCCATCCTAATTAGATCAACATCATCATTGATCAAAATCAAAATCTTTCCGTTCTGTGGGAAACCGTTAGCATTAGCCGCCGCCCTCGCAGGAAAGCGCGTCGTCGGTCCGCTTCGAGCGACGGCTCCAATCGGGACTCGGCCGAACTCACTTCTCCGTCCTGTAGAAGATGGCGCAGCCGTCCACGTGCTTGCGGTCCGACTCGGACATGGTCCGGGCGCGAGACTTGGGGCTGAAGAACCCGTCGTAGCCCTGCTCCTTCAGCTCCACCAGGAAGAACTTGAAGTACTGTTCCGTCTCCACTTCCTGCTCAAACAAACAAAAAACAAAATACAAATACTACTTTGCAGATGCACTGAAACCACATACATAAACATGCATGAAACTACACCACTTGTCTAAAGTTTTAGTACTGTACTTGTGTTTTTGTGATCAACTTTTAGTTTTACTTATAAGGCATAGGGTAAAAAGTAATAGTTGCCAGGATAGTGATATAAATTTTAGTTAACCCATTAATGCCCAGATTTTTCCCAGAGATTTCTTACACAAGCATCGACAGTCATCCAAAAAAATATTCACAGATGAAAAAAGAGTGGTAGAGACTTTGGCAACTTCAATTGCCAGCAGGCTTAAATGGGTTAATTAAAAAATCCGTATTTGGCTAAATAAACAGGTGAACAAATTCGGGGGCGGAGTCTGGCTGACCTGCAGGCTGATGATGTCAGCGTTGCAGCTGAGGATCTCCTGCATGATGGACTTCTTCCTGTACTCCCAGTTCAGCGCCCAGGACGGGCAGTAGCCGTAGAGCTGCCGCGTGGCGTACTTATCGCACAGCACGTTGTAGCACATCACCGAGAACAGGGCTGGGGGGGGGGGAGGGGAGGAGGAGAGGGGGGGGAAGACAGAGAGGGAGGGAAAGGAGGGAAAGACAGAGAGATGGCGAGAGAGGGAGGGGGAGAGAGTTCTCAGCAGCAGAAAGGGGTATCTTATATTTCTCTATAAAAAGGAGAAGTGTTTTGTGCATGTGTGCGTGTTGGTGTGTGTGTGTGTGCGTATGAGGAGGTGTGTGTGTGTGTCTGTATGTGTGTGTGTGTGTGTATGAGGGTGTGCGGTTGTATGTTGGTGTGCGTGTGTGTGCGTATGAGGAGGTGCGTGTGTGTGTGTGCGCGCGCGTGTGTGTGTGTGTGTGCGTATGAGGAGGTGTGTGTGTGTGTGCGCGCGTATGTGTGTGTGTGTGTGTGTGTGTGTGTGTGTGCGTATGAGGAGGTGTGTGTGTGTGTGTGTGTGTGTGTGTGCGTATGAGGAGGTGTGTGTGCGTTTGTGTGTGTGTGCGTGTGCGTATGAGGAGGTGTGTGTGTGTGCGCGCGTATGTGTGAGTGTGTGTGTGTGTATGAGGGTGTGCGCGTATGTGTGTGTGTGTGTGTGTGTGTATGAGGGTGTGCGCGTATGTGTGTGTGTGTGTGTGTGTGTGAGCTCACCTGCCGGGTGTGTCCTGTCGGGCTCCTGCAGAATGATCCAGGACCTGGAGGGGGGCTGCTCTGTGGGAACTGTGGGGGGGGGGTAGCACAGGGGCGGGTGTTGAAATGATTTCCTATCATCAGGGCTACTGTTCCACGCAAAAAGGAACTGCTCAGTACATTCAGACAAACTGACATCAGTCTGAGGGAACAGAGGGGGAGTAGCGTCGGAATCTACACCACCAGAAACCGACAGGCTCCGATTTTAAAAAAGGGCTACACTTCAACTGACATCCTGCAAAAACAGACCCTAAATCACAAACCCACGCTAGGATCTCTCCAGCTTCTGTTTCCAAAAACATAAAATAACAGGAAAAATATGTTCCCAGAAAGAGGAAGATGAATGGAGGGAGAGATTTCAGGGCTCCAAACCAAGGCCGTTTTGGCTGCAGGTGCAAAGTGGGGGTGGGGGGGGGGGGTGGGCGTACACCTGCCTGTGTGTCTGACATGTCAGCGGACCGAGGTGTGGGGGTGGGGGAGGCCCGGAGAAGGGCGGACCACAGACAGGAAGTGGGCGTGGCCACAGACAGGAAGTGGGCGGAGACCGCACTCACTGCGTTTGATGGTGCCCGCCAGGTTGTCCAGCAGGTAGTTGAGCAGCCGCCGGGTCCCGTCCGGTTCCTGGTAGAGATTCAAGATCTCCTGTGCAAGTGGGTTTCCTGTGGAGGGACGAGCGAGGGAGCGAGAGACAGCGAGAGGTAGTGAGAGAGAGAGAGAGGGAGGGAGAGCGACAGCGAGCGAGAGACAGCAAGAGAGAGAGAGAGAGCGAGTGAGAAGAGAAAGAAAAAGAGAGAGTGAGAGAGAAAGAAAGAGAGAGAGAGAGAGCGCAGGCTCATTACACAGTCCGAAATAACACCGCGGCACAGAAACGGTCTTGGGACTGAGCACGCTCAGCGCTTCCACGGCAACACTCACCTTTCAACCCCAGCGTCTGTAACTGAAAGAGCTTGCCCAGCTCGAACGGCAGAACCCGCAGCTGGTTGTTGTTTAACAGCAGTTCCCTGAGGGGAGACAGGGAGACACAAGCCTTTAGAAACCCCAGCCGCGCGGAAAACGCCACAGAGCCGAGCTCCAGCTCTCTCCGGCCGGATTTATACGCGGTGGGCCCAGAAAACCACCAGCCAGGAAAAGAGCGGGAAAAATAATCCCCCTCTGTCTCCAGATTTAACACAACACAAAAGGCACTTATCTAGAAATGTGTGTGCGCGTGTGTGTGTGTGTGTGTGTGTGCCCGTGGGCGTTTCCATGCATTTGTGTGTGACAAAAGAAAGATTGTAAATGAAGCGCAAGGGGAAAAGGGCCAAAATGCATTCCCCAAATGTCCTCACTTTACTGTAGAGCATCTTTGTGATGGCGCCTCTGTCAAAAGCTCTGCTCATACGACACTGAAACTGGAAAAGGCCGGGCCGTTCAGTCATGAACCCGTACGACGTGTGTGTCGTTCCACGCAGGGTGCAGTTTTGTCTAAGGCTCCGCACTTCAACAGTAAGGCTCTCCAATAAAAGGAAACGGTCCAGTCTACAGCACACTGCTCCCTCCCTCTGCGCGTCTACATCTCTGATCTATAATAAAACTCTCTGATCGGTGTGTAAAACGTCCCAGTTTTGGATAGCAGGGCTGTTCTCTCCACTGTCCCCTCTTTAAAACACACAGCTTGCAGGCAACACCACGGACGAGCGGGGAGCGTATTAAGGCCTTCCGAGAAGCTCGACGAATTAGCCCGATCAATAAAGCCCGAAGCAATCGATCCCAGAGCACAGGGGAACAGCAAGCCGTGTTCTGTGCTCTCTGCCATCGCTAGGAGACGGGCAGGAGAATCAGAGGGAAATGGGGCTACACAAGGACAGTCTGTTCACTCAATCAAGGTTCCTCCAAAAAAACCAACAAAAAGGGACATGATTCAGTGACATCACAGTTCCACTCTATTACCAGCAGGAGGCAGCAGTGAGGAGCGATTCAAAGATAATCACTGCCGTGCTCCAACGTCCTATAGCAGGGTCGGGGTCAATTCAAATTTCATTCAGTCCATTCAAAAAATGATCTAAAATCAATTTATGATTTCAAAAATACCCATAATGCCCGTTTTAAAACGAGTTTAGGAACTGAATTGCAGAAGACATCAAACAACTACTTACAATCGTTTCCATTGTGTTTTTGTATTGAAGTGCATAAGCATTTATTAAGGAAGCAGTTGTTTGCTAGTCACCTGTGTCAATGGTTCTGCATCAGAGAACAAGCCCAACAGGCTAACTGCACAATTAAAGGTACATATCTAATGATCGTAGGAAATAGATCCATTTAAAAAAACAACCTGATGGTGGAGAGTTCTGATATCATTACTTAATACGCTTTTTGCCAGTTGTGTTGTAAAGAGCCGTTTGTTTAAATGACCTTTTTATTAGCTGTGCGTGCTGGTAACCAAATCTATTTAACTGAATGACGTCAGGGACAAATTGAAGCATGTTTATATTTAGCCTCAGTCATACACAGATGACAGCTGAGGACAGAACGCATGGGTCACTCGCTCGCTACTCACACGAAACGACCAAATGCGTTTCGGCTTTTGTGAATTACAGACACCAACTATATCGGCATCATCTCATTTTGCCATCAGGACGAACGACCACCACCCCTGTTCTCTTAGGCTCACATATGCCCCTCATCCAGCTCTCGTGCTATCACGGGAATCGTGGGAGATGTAGTCCGCTCCGCAGTTCGCGCCGACGTGGTTCTCAGACTGCGGCCGGGGAGGGGGATCGTGGGAGATGTAGTCCTCAGTCCTCACCTGAGAGAGACCATGTTGCCGAGCTCGGCCGGCAGGCTCCTGATCTTGTTGGACGACAGGTCCAGGTACACCAGGTTGTGCAGTTTCGCGATGTCAGGCGGGATGCGGGACAGGGAGTTGTCGCTGAGGTGCAGAGCTGTGAGGTGAGTCAGCGACCACAAGGTAGTGCTCAAACTCCTCACCTTACCTGCAGGTGGCGACAAACACGTCACTTACACCCAACTATATACTGTACATACACACATACATCACATAGACCCGATGATACATGCAGCATGTTTGCTGGTTTTCATTCTGTTCCTGCACTTGAGTGCTTAATTTAATTAAATGATTGGTCTGCAAATATTGTTTCCAAGGCTCTAACTCAGTGTGAATTACAAAGCTACAGAGACAGGTTTAGGAAGTAAGCAGAGCTGATGTCAAGTAGCAGCAGTTAATACATTGTATGACCAAAATGATCTGTACACCCCTTGGACTGGGGCCGTTTTACATGGTTTAGGCTAGCAGTGATGGCAAATCTTAATGCTACAGCATACAGTCACATTCTAGATGATTCTGTGCGTGACCAACACTTTGGGGAAGGCCCTTTCCTGTTTCAGCATGACAAGGCCCCTGGGCACACAGCGAGGTCCATATATAAATGGTTTTGTCGAGATCAGTGTAGAAGAACTTGACTGGCCTGCCCAGAGCCCTGACCTCTACCCCAAACCTCTACCGCACGTGAAGCTACGGGACGATGGGAGGATTTAGAAAGTAAGGCATCAGTACTAAATTTAACAATGCTGTGATCCCGCCCGGCCCTCCTCAGGCCCCTCCCTCCAGAGGCCCCTCCCCCCACTGACCGCTGATCTCGAGCTCCGGCCAGTACGACTTCTTTCCACTGGCCGCCTCCTCGCTGGACATTATGGTGTACATCCGCCTCGGATCAGGCGGCTCGTATTTCTCCTTGGGCATCCCTGGAACACTGAGACCACACAGAGAGGACAGCGTTAGGATTACACACGCCCTGGAACACTGAGACCACACGGAGAGGACAGCGTTAGGATTACACACGCCCTGGAACACTGAGACCACACGGAGAGGACAGCGTTAGGATTACACACACCCTGGAACACTGAGACAACACGGAGAGGACAGCGTTAGGATTACACACGCCCTGGAACACTGAGACCACACGGAGAGGACAGCGTTAGGATTACACACGCCCTGGAACACTGAGACCACACAGAGAGGACAGCGTTAGGATTACACACGCCCTGGAACACTGAGACCACACGGAGAGGACAGCGTTAGGATTACACACGCCCTGGAACACTGAGACCACACGGAGAGGACAGCGTTAGGATTACACACGCCCTGGAACACTGAGACAACACGGAGAGGACAGCGTTAGGATTACACACACCCTGGAACACTGAGACCACACGGAGAGGACAGCGTTAGGATTACACACGCCCTGGAACACTGAGACAACACGGAGAGGACAGCGTTAGGATTACACACGCCCTGGAACACTGAGACCACACAGAGAGGACAGCGTTAGGATTACACACGCCCTGGAACACTGAGACCACACAGAGAGGACAGCGTTAGGATTACACACACCCTGGAACACTGAGACCACACGGAGAGGACAGCGTTAGGATTACACACGCCCTGGAACACTGAGACAACACGGAGAGGACAGCGTTAGGATTACACACGCCCTGGAACACTGAGACAAAGAGAGGACAGCGTTAGGATTACACACGCCCTGGAACACTGAGACCACACGGAGAGGACAGCGTTAGGATTACACACGCCCTGGATCACTGAGACCACACAGAGAGGACAGCGTTAGGATTACACATGCCCTGGAACACTGAGACCACACGGAGAGGACAGCGTTAGGATTACACACGCCCTGGAACACTGAGACCACACGGAGAGGACAGCGTTAGGATTACACACGCCCTGGAACACTGAGACCACACGGAGAGGACAGCGTTAGGATTACACACGCCCTGGAACACTGAGACCACCCGGAGAGGACAGCGTTAGGATTACACACGCCCTGGAACACTGAGACAAAGAGAGGACAGCGTTAGGATTACACATGCCCTGGAACACTGAGACCACACGGAGAGGACAGCGTTAGGATTACACACGCCCTGGAACACTGAGACCACACAGAGAGGACAGCGTTAGGATTACACACGCCCTGGAACACTGAGACCACTCAGAGAGGACAGTGTTAGGATTACACATGCCCTGGAACACTGAGACCACACAGAGAGGACAGCGTTAGGATTACACATGCCCTGGAACACTGAGACAACAAAGAGAGGACAGCGTTAGGAATACACACACCCTGGAACACTGAGACCACACGGAGAGGACAGCGTTAGGATTACACACGCCCTGGAACACTGAGACCACACAGAGAGGACAGCGTTAGGATTACACACGCCCTGGAACACTGAGACCACACGGAGAGGACAGCGTTAGGATTACACACGCCCTGGAACACTGAGACCACACGGAGAGGACAGCGTTAGGATTACACACGCCCTGGAACACTGAGACCACACGGAGAGGACAGCGTTAGGATTACACACGCCCTGGAACACTGAGACCACACAGAGAGGACAGCGTTAGGATTACACACGCCCTGGAACACTGAGACCACACGGAGAGGACAGCGTTAGGATTACACATGCCCTGGAACACTGAGACAACGACAGAGCGTGGCATTTTCAAGGTTTCTCTGGTTTACAATCATCCTGCTCATAGTCTGGTGGACATCCGCTCTGGACCCGTCCAAACTGCACACACACATCTCTTCATCCGGTATGCTCCCGCTGCCCAGAAACCAGTCTCCCCAGGGAGGAAGAGATTCGTTCCGAAGCCCAAAAATACATTTTTTTTTTGTTTACCGGCAGAGTGAGACATTAACCAAAGATTGTCATGGAGACAGGCTCCACATTTCTCAATTAAAGAATAAATAAATAACAAATACAAATTAAAAACAGAAATCCACCGCGTGAGCAGAGAGGAAAGGAGTGACCAAGAGGTTATTTTAATTTTTTTATGCTAGGAAAGGTGGCAAAATGCCCCCTCCTCACCCTCACCCCCCCCCCCCCAGGATAAGCTGCCGCTGAAGCCGCGGGTGCCCTCTGATGTCACGGGCATAATCCTGACCCGGGCACAGACGCGTCACCACGCCCACAGCCAAGCGTCCTGCGTCTCGCCCGCCAACGGTGCCAAGGGGCGGGGGTGGCATTAGTGCAAAATGCCACCGCCAACATTTTAAACTGTGCGTTCCTAAAAGACACGCGCGACGCGGACCGCGATCAAAACAAGCACGAACACAAATGCACACACCCGTGAAAGCGGGCACACATACACACACACACGCACACACATACACACGCACGCGCACACGCACACACACGCACGCACATGCACACGCACACACACACACACACACACACAAACACAAACACACACACACACACACACGCAGTGAAGCAGCGCAACCCCACACACAGCCAAGGGCAGGGAGACGTAACTGCCAACAACTGCCAAACTCAAAGCATTAATCCAAGCCTAGCGCACAACCTGTCCCCTCAGCCAAGGTTTCACTCACCGACCCCACCTGCAGCGGGGGGGGGGGGGGGGGGGGGGGGGGGGGGGGGGGGGGGACTGGCTTCAACACACGGGACAGATGGTCCTCCACCCCGCCTGGGGCTGGCCGTCCAGACTCTGACCCACGACCCCTGACCTCTGCGTGAGGTCGAAGGGTTACCACATCAAAGAGCCGCAAAGACCGCGCAGGACAAAGGTCAAAGGTCACCCGGAGTGCTCACCTGCACAGATCAGAGTCACATGCAGAGCTCAACAACCCACCCCGCCCCCCTCCTGCCCCCCCGCCCCCTGCCCCACAGGCAGGCCGACGGACAATCTGGTCGTTTATTTACCTTTTTAGCAGCCGGTACACAGAGCTGCCTCAGTGAGCACGTGTCAGAACGACCTCTTTAAACGAGGTCGCGCGGGGCGACCGTTCGCGCTGACCGCCGCGGGGCAAACTCAGTCATGCGGTCGGGGAGCGCCACGCCCATCCCGTTACCTGGCAACAGGTTTGGGGAACAGCGCAAGGACCGAAACGACCCCGGCTGGCTGCCGAGTCTCTGGAGCGGAGAGAGCAATTCAGGCTGGGTTAAATATTTAATTTCATAACGAGTTAATCCAACACAGTCCACAGTCACCGTGTGTGCTGCTCACGCATCACCAATGTGACCACTGATGATGAATTTCAACAAAGAAAGACACCCAAAGGGTTAAAAGCAGAGCTAATCTGTTTTATAGTCGTTCCAAAAACTGAAAGTGAAAATTACAAATACAAGCAAACACCAAGGGAAAACCTACATTTAGCCTTTTGCTCACAAACATTGTTCAGTCTGGATTTTGACACACACGCCAAGCGCTAATTTAATAAGAGTTTCTGCCGCAAAAGATCGCAGTGACCTGCTAAACGCATAAAGTGTTCTGACATTTTATAATTTTAGAATTTCACAAATGGCTGAACAAAAAACCTAAATCAAAAGAGGCCCCGTGCTGACTCACTGGACCACCTCTTCATTTCATTAGCATCACAGCAGAAAGCGTGTGACTGAGCGATATGCTTTTGTGATGCAGGGCTGGGGGTGGCTTGGCTTTCTGCCCAAAAATGACAACCCAACAGACTTCTCAACCAGACAAGGAAAAAAAAAGTCTAATCTGGCAACCAAAGAACTCCCAGGGAAAGTACCACCAAAACCCATAAACAAAGACCCATAAATGAAAACTTGCGCCCACACACAGCTTCCCAAAGCTCTCTCTCTTTAGGCCTGTGAAACAGACCTTGTATTGGACCCAGTGATTCAGTAACAGGCCACAGCTGCAGTGATTACAATGCAATGCGGCTGTGGCTATACCTGTGTGCGGGGCCGGTGCTGCCCCCTGGTGGACAGACAGCACCCCCCAACTCCCTTTCAGGCACGACAGTTTGCAGCATGGCATAAAGACAACACACAAAAGACAAGTGTCTAAAAAACTCATACGGTTCACTTCATCAAAACAGTCCAGGCTGACTACAGCATTTAGGCCCCCACTATGAACAGCAGACAGGCTGAGATAAAACCGGCGTGTTTATCTGGCAAAACATCGTCAACATTTTTCTAAGAAATGAACTGGGGCTGTTGAAAAAAGCACAAAAATGCCCAAAGTTAAAACGGAGGATTCTTAAATGGATCTATAAGTACAGACTTTACATTTCCACTTGACAGCAGTACACATCCTTTCCCTGTACAACACCACCGGCAGCTGATACAATGCTATTCAGAAAATGCTCTTCCGTGTATCTTAAGACAAACAAACACAGTAAATATGTAACGTACAGGCATACTTCTGTCCCTTGTACACAATCCAGACACACTGGAATATTCCAAACGATAGGCCTAAAAACAAACGGCATGCTACCACAGTGTCAACTGGCAAAACCGGCAATTAAATGAAAACTAAAACAGTGGCTCATTAAACATAATGGAAATATTCAGCTCAGGGAAATACATCAGCTCTTATGTTTATCATGTATTCATCCAACCAAATGTTGCTTCTTCCCCCCCACCCCCCAGACACCATAGACAACGAATCTGCAATGAACTATGGGATTCTGAGGAAAGGGTACCACAGAAACGATACTGGAAGACAGGAACGTCATCTTGACACGTCAAGCTGTCCAGCCGAAAAATGGACAGATCGTCCCGGGGCGACATCTTGTGAAACGGGTTATCTCACCGTGTTCCCGCTGTTTGCATTTCCAGAATAAAAAACAAACAAACACAGCGATCAAGGGGCTCTTAAAGGGAATGATCGCCACACAGCAAGAGGCAATCTGCGGCACGTCTGTGCAAACCAGCAGAAAAGGTGACCCGCCCCTTTAAGGCAGACTGGACTGAAGCTGGAGGGGAGTTAATGTCAGCCGTGGTTAATAATGAGCTGCATTTACATTTAAAAGGCTCTCATTTAGCCGCTAATGATTAACACACTGAGCACCAAAAGGTCACCCACATTTGGCGAACGCTTTGCATGCATGACTGTGTGTGTGTGTGTGTGTGTGCTGATATGCCTTAAATTGGGCCTTTCAACACCTTATTATTTTCATCTGTAAGGGTTAACTGTGCATATTTAATAGCTGTATCAAATGATGATCCCAATTTTTCTACTAAACTATCGACATATCCATACATCCATCCATCCATTATCTATACCCCCTTAATCTGGGCAGGGTCGCTGGGGGTTCTATCCCAGCATGCATTGGGGCGAGAGGCAGGAACACCCCCCCGGACAGGCCGCCAAGCGATACCATCGACGTACTGAAACTTAAAACAAAAAAAGCATCAGGTGTGAAGTCAGAGCGTGCAGACGGGACTCGAGCTAAAGCCCCCCGAATTAGGGGTACCCCTCGCACCCCTGCTCCTCTTGAGGAGGCCCCGTGCCCACATTCGAGTCTCCCTCCAGCCTTCCTCTTATTGTTCCCATTTATGATCGTGATTTAAAAAAAACCTGCAGCCAACTTAAAGCTGAAAAAACAAAAGCAAGAACAGCCGAAACAAAGCAGAGTTAGAGGTAAGGAACGGAATGTGCCAGAAAAACTTTCCATAAAGGCCACGTACTCTCTGCTCCGTACCGAATTACATAATGTACATAAATGTGTGTGTGTGTATAAAACACACGTGCACACTCACACGCGCACGCACACAAACACAGCATCAGCTGGCCGATGAGCCAGAGCGTGGCTGGTCATGTGCCGCTTTTAATGGTTGTTTATTGGCTCGTGATGAAGCACGCAGCGCACGTCTCGGTGCGCTTTCTGCAGACTCGTGAGCGTAAGCTTCACAGTCACTGTGAAGGACCGTAGTGAAGGGCCTTCAGGACCGCAGACCAGCCTCGTCTCAGTCTCAGTCTCTCACCCAATCAGAAGCTGAACACGTATCAGACGTTTAATTGCGTGCTGCTGCTGCTGCTATTTCAGGGCAACCAAGCAGCCACCGCCCCCCCCCCCCCGGGTTTTCAGCAGTGAGAATTTACGATGCGAATAAACAGCGATTAAAAACACACTGGCACCCACACAAGTGCAACAGGCAGCTCATATTAAGCACATTTATTAGAGCAGCAGCTGGGGGGGGGCTGCATATATACTCCAGCATATACATGTTCAGCTGGGGGGGGGCTGCATATATACTCCAGCATATACATGTTCAGCTGGTGGGGGGGGGGGTGCCGACACACCCACACTCCGAGGCGGGGGGGGGGGGGGGAATCTACACACCAGAGGGAAGCTTTTGTGTGCAAATGAATAAATCCAGGCCTGGCTGGCAGCAGCAGAAGAGCTTATTAAAGGCTGTGCCAGGGGCACTGAGTGGAAGCATGGTGGTTATGTGTGCCCGTGTGCCAGGGGGGTTATATGGATCAAAGTTTCTCAATACAAAAATTATATTACGCCTCGTTACTGCCTTTTATGAGACGCTCTTATCCAGAGCGACTTGCACAAATATTTGCATTTCTACATCGTTTCCCTTCATGCAGCTGGATACACACTGAAGCAATGCAGGATAAGTACCTTGCTCAAGGATACAAAGGCAGTGTCCTACCTGGGAATCGAACCTGCAACCTTTAAGTTATGAGCCCATTTCCCTAACCCGGGGATCTGCAGCCCTGGTCCTAGAGAGCTGTCACTCTGCACTTGTTTAATCAATCAGAGCAGTTGTTTACACGGTTAACTCACTTCACCTGGTTGCCTGGGTCTGGGCTGGGCGCTGATTTTAATATGAAAATAGAGCCCAGCAGTGTGCCTGTGGCTCTCCAGCACCCAGGCAGCAGACCCCCTGCCCTAACCCCTACACCACGCTGCCGCCCCACTACACAACACACGGGCCGAGCGCATCAGCACGGCTAACCGCTAACGCACGCGCCGCGCACCAAAAATAAACCTTCCCATGAGCCTCCATTCAAACGCACACACTGTTTGTTTACGAGCGCCTCGCTCGCCCTCCGCCGTCTCCACTTCCTGTTTCACTACGCATCCATCGGGAGTGTCTGTCGCACCCCGCGCTGCAGACGGGGGGGCGGTGGGGGCGGGCTTAATGCCCGGGCACCCGCCTGGCGGCGGACAGTCCGGCAGACCCCCGCGCGTTCGCCGTGAGGAACCGTCAGCGCGTCACAGCCTCACGCTCCTCTAAAAACAAAGAAGGAAGAAGAAGGAGAAACGGCGGCGAGCTCCCGCGGTGACGCTGCTGTGCTGACGGTGCTCGATGCGCGCGAGACAGCGACGGCCTTGCGCAATGTCATGGCAACATCTGGCCTCGGAAATGAAATGTGCAATTTGTGCTTATATTTGTGTTTCCTTCCTCCTCTCTCTCTCACCCCCCCCCCCCCCCACCTCGTAGGCTCATACAATTGCTGGTGATTTTCCATTCTGCGTGTCCCTGACCTCTGATGAGCGCGTAAGGCATCCGCTCTCCAGCTCCGTCAGGCGAACTCAAAGCGCTCGCAGTCTGGAGGAGAACGTGAAGTCAGAAGCAGTTGTGGGGGCTGTTTGTGGGCGGAGCCTAGCGGACCCGCAGCGAACGGTGACAGAAGCAGGGCGGGTTGTTCCAGGTAGCGTCCGGGGAGAGATTACACAGCCGCAGGGAGTCACAGCCCTGCAAAACCCCCCCCCCCCCCCCCCAAAACCGGCAAAAACCCCCTCTGTACTGTAAACCCGTGTGCTGCCCCGCACCCCGTGCTCCATCCTTCCCCGGGACGGAGAGCCGGGTGGAGCAGGTGCCGCGTGGGGGGGGGGGGGGGGGGGGGTGGGGGGTGGGGGTTTGGTAGAGCACCGAAACACTGTCTGCCTACACCATGCACTGATGGACGGATGGACGGATGAATGAGATGGAAAATGGTGGATTCATAATTCAGCTTTTTCCAGCCCAGTGAGGGGGGGGGGACCCTCAGACAAACAGAAAGACGGACGGACGGACGGACGTGCAATACTAGCAGGACAGATGGGTGGATGACTCTGTGGAGCCCGGTGTTCACTGAGCCCCGAGGATGCCATAGCAACAGAAGGAAGTCGGGAGAATTAGCAAGGCTGAGATTTCCCCTAACCAACGCAGTGAAGGGTCTCAGCAGCAGAGATTTCCCCTAACCAACGCAGTGAAGGGTCTCAGCAGCAGAGATTTCCCCTAACCAACGCAGTGAAGGGTCTCAGCAGCAGAGATTTCCCCTAACCAACGCAGTGAAGGGTCTCAGCAGCAGAGATTTCCCCTAACCAACGCAGTGAAGGGTCTCAGCAGCAGAGATTTCCCCTAACCAACGCAGTGAAGGGTCTCAGCAGCAACACGCATGTTTAGCAATGAGGCTAGCCCCCCTACACCACGCTGCCAATCGCTGCTCAACCACAGAATGACAGACACGAATGCGCATGGTCTATTGAGGTGAGAAGTCACAGCATGATGGGAGTTTAAACATGCATGTGACATGCAGCTAATATACACGCAGCTTTTCTAAGCAACAAATCCAGTAAATTACACCACATCCACTACACAATTTTGCACTGGGTGACAAACCGTGTACCGTAACAGGGTTTGTACTGTAGTTCTGTCATCTTTCGTCTGAACGTACGTAAATGAAGATACGTATAAAATTTTTAAAAAGAGATTTGATTCACTGGTTGCATTGCATCCCTACAAATCAAGATCAAACAACAACAAAAAGAAAAGTGTGTCCGTGTTCTGGTTGGAGCTGAGGATCGGACCAGTGAGCAGAGAGAGCAGCCAGAGCAGGAGGCAGTGTTGGCCGCTCATAACACCTGCACAGAAGTCTCACTGCGGTGGGGGGGAAGTTTAGAAACAAAAAGAGGAAGTGAGACATGATACAGGTTACCTTCGTGCACGGCCTCTGGCAAGCTTCCACAGAGCCTTCACAGAGCATTAAAGCTCTGAGGTGGAAGATCACAGGCCTGGGATTAGAATGCTCTTAGCCGAACATTCCAATGCTGATGTCACAATCACTACTGGTGACCAAGAGCAACGGAGTTCTGGAACACTCGCACTTAAAAAAAAAAAAAAAAAACTGTCCAAAGGGTTAAAAGCAACAATCAGCAAAGACCGGTTGGCATTTCCTGGCAACAAGATCGAGAGCTACCGACTGTAACACGCCCCCAGGTTTTTCTGCCACGGCTCGTGATTAACTGACAGGCAATCTCCCAGGCTCTCGAGAGGATCAGCTGATAAACCCGCCCGCTGCAAGAACAAGCCAAGCTTCTGTGGTAACAGGCCCAAACCCATGCCAGGTCATTAACCAGCAGTACCGTTTAACAGAGGCGAGATGCTCTTTACTCTTCTTAGTTGCTATATTTAAGGGAGCTCCTCTGGAGTGTGAACTGCGTTCCAACATGTCAGCACCCGGGCAAGCGTTCACTCCCTAAGTAACCGCTGCCCTCCTGACTGACAGCTCACCAGGAACCTCTCGGCCACCAGCTGTAGTCAGGAAGAGGTGCGTCTCTCCACCAATCAGAGCTTGTGTCCCTGTGGTGCCACGAGGCCAGTAAAGGGTTAAACGCTGACTGGCCAGTGCACGAGGAGACGACGTGCCTCAGCCGCAGGTAGGAATGGCCTCTGGCATAAAAAGCTCTTCGCAGCCGTTTAGGGCCACAGTTTGGCTGCTGAGCGCTGGGTGTGATTTATGTTGAAGCACTTCGGGGCCACAGCAACAGCCCTTGTAAAGGGCCACCAGAACCCCAGGGCCAGTGTCATACAGAAATCTGACCTCACGGAAAACTTTTCTATAAATGGCCTGGCCCCCAGGTCATTCTTCTAGTACAGAGAAGTGACCCCCCCCCACCCCTTACCTTATTACCCAGGTATTAGCCTATAAGGTAGGCTCTTGGGATACTGGTGGGGTCAGGTTCCCACAGGATAAAAACCACTGTGAGTTATGAAAATGTATCAGTGGGGTCACTTTTCTATAAGGGGGGGGGGGTCTCTGTCATATAAAAAAAAGGGGGGGGGGGGGGACTTTTCAAACTGAAATGCAGCCCAGCAGTAACTGAAGAACAGCACATGATATTTCTGAATTGGGAAGGGAAAAAAGGGGGCTTTTTAAGGTAATACAAGGAGGCTGCTGGTAAAAAAAAAACGACAGGGAGAAAAAGCAGAGCAACAGTTCCAGCAGCTCTTACAGCAAACGCTCCTCAGGAAGAGCGGACGCAGGGGGGTGTGGGACAGCTGCTACAGCCAGAGCCGTTAAACTGACCACAACACATGCAGGGTACCCGCATTTACACACAGCTCAACCCACTACGGTCCAGAGTATCTGCGTTCACACACAGCTCAACCCACTACGGTCCAGAGTATCTGCGTTCACACACAGCTCAGCCCACTACGATCCAGACTATCTGCGTTTACACACAGCTCATCCAGTTCCCAATCAATTATACTACACTGTTGACATCTATCATTCCAGCATTATCTGTTGGGTCAAATTTGTCCACTTCTCTTATCTGTGACCCTCCACGTCATGAAAATGCCTGCTTTAAACACACTACAGCCTGCCTTTTTAAAGTTCAGAGTAAGCAACTTCTGTGTTGCCACGATCAATGGTAAAATGGTAAATGGACTGCATTTATATAGCGCTTTTATCCAAAGCGCTTTACAATTGATGCCTCTCATTCGCCAGAGCAGTTAGGAGTTAGGTGTCTTGCTCAAGGACACTTCGACATGCCCAGGGCGGGGTTTGAACCGGCAAACCTCCGACTGCCAGACAATCGGTCTTACCTCCTGAGCTATGTCGCCCCACGATCACATTTTCAAGACCAAACTGGGCTTTAAGTTTACTTCACAGATTATTATTCACTGAAACAAAAATGAAAAAAGGCTATAACTGACCATTACTATAACAACAGGAATTAGCACATGGGAGTCTGCAAACTTACAAGCCTGTACAAGGTGTTGCAAGCTTGGGATAGCCAACTGCCTGTCCCCCCTAACTAACCTTGAAAGTTGAGGATTCCCCTTAGTCAGCAAAACAGATGCAGCCTCTCACACTCAGACAACGTCTGGACATAAAATGACAATAATTTTAAAAAAGAAATATTACAGTTATTGTTCACACATGGGGCTGATGCACCACAGTTTCGACCCTAGCTTGGTTTGACAAAATCGTGGATCTCTGTCAAAGTTTTTAGCATGAAGCATTTCGTACATAAAGTTAGGAAACCAAGGACTGGTCGATTTGGATGCAGCCCACACTAGACTGACCAAGGCCTTGTTTACCACTTCGTTACATAAACACCCCGTCCACTATATCAGGCAAATACAGTTCAATTAAAGTTTGAGAATTTTAACCCCGGGTTTTCAAAAAAACATGCCCGTACAGTCCTTTATTTGAATGAATACCCCCAAGCCAAGTAGTCGCCGGACAAGTGCAAGCCAAACATAACTGATAAAATACACTAAACGCTATGCAACTATGTTCATATCCAAAGAACGAGGTTGACAGTTCTGTACTGTAGCTGACATGTATCAATCAGAGCTGTCTTTCTTCCTCAGACCTCGTTAGAGCTAGCTGGATAGCCAGCGTTAGTAGAACGCTTTCAATGGAAGACAGGCCGCAAAAGCAAAAAAAAAATGTTTAGATATGACTAGTTATTTATGAAATTACACAAAGAGGAAGCACTACGCTGTGCATCATACATGTGGAGTAACAAGAAACATGTCCACGTCTGAATTAGCCAACGTTGGTGCTAGCAAGTTTAATGAAAACAAACAGTGCAGAACCACAACGACATCATTCAAAACATTCGTATTCCTGAACATCAACAAACGCACAGCCAGCAAGCGTGTAGCTAGCTACCCAGCTAGCTTTAGCCTGCTTGTAAGCTAGATTTCACAGCATGCAACTTAGGTCCCATAACATCTACCTGCGGTGGAGAGTTGAACATTTTTTTCGACGAACAAACTGGCAACTATTCAAGACGGCTAATGTCTACCGACCTGCTGGAAAGGTAGCAAACATAGTACCTAGCTCCGTAATATCAACCGAATAACAAAAGTGAAAGTTTGTGATGTTAGCATACTACACCACTGTTAGACATGCACATAACGCGTTAAGTTACGGTCAAGAATTTCAATAAAGTATTTATTACCGTGCAGGATTCGCTAGTTTCCCATGTTATGCAAGCGATAACCAGCGTTAGCAAGCTACCAATTAGCATATCGCCAAGCTAGGGCTAAGTAACGTTATAACACGTTAGCTGCTTAGCCAGTTCTGAATGTGCATGAATTTTAAAAGATAGAGAATATTCAATACTATCGTGGTCGTATATTTATTTATTTTTAAACGCAGCAACCTTAATTGCTAATATCGTTCTCCTCTGACGTAATTGTTGGTTGCATAGACTGTAGGGACTATGAGCTAACGATAACGTTAGCTGTATTACTGCTCGATAAGACAGTAACAACATTGCCACCTGAACAGCGCATTTGCGCTCCTTATTGTTTCGGTTTTCCGTGAACTCCCATCACAAAAAGGGGACAAGGAATACAAAAAAATACGCTTGTGTTTTATATATACACACGTGGAGATATGTTTAAGCTTGGAGAATTATAAGATTTTATTTTTTTATGTTTTACCTGCAAACGCATACCAGTTGACGAAGACCCGAGTTGATCTCTTTGTTTCTGGTTCACTCGTATCCGCTGCTGTCTCACCGAGAGCAAACAAGCATCATGGCGGCCGCGATATTTTTCGCTCTGTGATAAGAGCGCTGGACGCCATTGGCTGGGAGAGGGACGGCCCGGACCATGAGTAGTCGCTCACGCACAACGCCTCCACAAATCTTTCACGCACAATAGGTGTTGTTTTTTCCCTCGTACTCCTCACGCTGGACTATTATTAGTCTACACTTGTCGCGTGTATGGTGTGAGCCTATTAAAAAACGTGCGCTTTGTACGCGAAGAGAAAAGCAACGAAGGTACCAACCCTGAAAAAAACAACACTGTCGCGATAGTTTTGAAGAACAAGGCTAACTGGACTTGCAAACCAGATACAATTTTCCCTCTAGCTGTTCTAATCAGTACATATCAACAAATATCAACAAATCACAATACAATATACATAGTTTGCTTTTATCCTTTATTCGGTCCATTTCTTGGAATGAACATCCCATAGTTATTCTGTAGGCTACTGTAGCCATTCATTTGGAAGATATTTACATTTTGATTCAATTAACGTTTCTGATATGAATGAACATTTCTTCAAAGCAATCGTGTGTTTAAGGGACAGTTACAATAATAATTAAAAAAACTCCAGTATAAGCAACCTTTTCCTTCGCTCCTCTACATTTTCCCATTACCCAGTATGTATTTCTGTTCGGGTTACATTTTTAAATCCATTTAAGCCAATCAACAATAAACATTTTGAGCAAATGTGTCATGGGTGACATTGGAGTTACTTTAAAAACCATTATTGGGTACCAGACATGCCCTCAAATGTAAATGTATAGAGATAATCAGGGCTATAGGCTACTGAGAAGAGTTTGGGTAAATTCAAGACTCCTTGTACCACACGCATGAAGAAAACACGTCTTCTAGGGTTAATGCTGTGTAGGTGTATAGGTGAAGGTGCTCATTAGGTATTCGTTTGGCTTCATTAGGTATGCGAAAACAAGTGTGGTTTGACCTTAGAGAACAAAGGAATGCTCTTTGGCAGAGATGGCTGAGTGCAGCTGTTGTGCTTTTCGTGGAATGCCATTTTGTGTCAAGCTGGCTTCCTCATCAGCATGGAAGAAATGGTCCAAGCAATAGTCTCGATCCCGGCGTGGAGTTTGCCAAGCTGTCTCGGAGTTATGGATCCAACATATTTCAGAATGCAATGGCTAATGGAAAAATGAAATGACTAGTTGACTATATATAGATTTTGGAAAATATTTCAAAATAGAAAACTTTTTTTTTTTTTTTTTTTTAATATAACATTTGAATTTATGATCGGATGCACTGGATACTTTTTAGTCTGGGTTTGGGTGGATCCCTGGATGAGAAAAGCGTGAAAACCCCTGACTCTAGGTAAGTGTATTCACTGACACCAACAGCACCATCCTTCAAAGCCCCCCCCCCCCCCCCCCCCCCCCCCCCCCCCCCCCCCCCCACCTTGTTCCAACATGTCCCCACAAGTACATAAACATGTGAAACAGCCAGATGCCGGACTGCCATTTGTGCCCCTCCAAAGCGGGTGACCCACTTTAAAATGAAACCGGACCCGACCAACGGACCCGGAGACTCGGAGAGCGAGCGAAGTGCGAGGGAGCGACGGTTTCCAGCGAAAAGCTCACATCGCATTAAAATTGCAGAAAGCGTGAAGGGAATTATCCCCGCGGAGTCGTAAGTGCGGCAGCGCCAACTGCGCCGTGCAAAATGGGACCTGACAGGCTCATCCCAAATGCGAGACGAGATGTTCGCAGCCCGTCTGACACGCACGCCCCTCTCCTCCGCCCCCCCGCCCCCCGCATACGCATTCACACATCAACACGGGGCTCGTGTTCGAAAATGAGCCCGGCGGAGCTTTGGGTACCAGAGCAAAGGACTACAAAATGACGTCATTAGGCTACCAAATGCTTGTCTGTGTACGACTGTGTTTCTGGTGCGTGAATGTGGGCTAGATCAGGGTGGTGCGATTCTGGTCCTGGAGGGCCGGTGTGTCTGCAGGTTTGCGTTTCCACCAGTTACCCTGGCTAAATGAGCTAACTGGCAGTACACACCAACACTGATTTGCTCATAGATTATCCATCCATCCATCATCTATACCCACTTATCCTGGGCAGGCTCGTGGGGGTGCTGATATATGGGCTACGTTGCTAATAAATGGGCTAATTAATTAATTAAGTTTGCATGTAAACCAGAAACGGACACGGCTCCCATTGCCCACCTCTGGGATGGGTGGTTCTCAGTGGAGACTGCTTCAAAATGACTGGTGCTGACAGGCAGACAGCCCTCGGGAACAGGTGGATTCGAAGTGAGAGACTGTTTAACAGCCTAATGTCCTCTCAGAAATCCCCAAGCTCTCTCAGGTTTGAAGTCTGTAATACGTCTAGCACAACTGCCCCAGTGGAATGGCTCTGTGACGCAGTCATACATACCTCATCAGGCAGGCAGATGTCTGACAGTGCCCCCTGGTGGCATGGAGCAGTAGTGCAGCCCACACGCTTGTTAGATAACTGATTACACTCCCACATGTCTGTAGATGGTAATACCTCAGGGGTCTTTTACAGTGAGTTTGATGGGAAATCTGACAAGGATCTTTTTAACAAGGGTATGCACTTAACATTTATATTTAACTGCATTTAATATCAACTGTAGTGTTTTATGCACTCACCTTCATACAACACACACCCCTCTACACACATACACCTCTCCATGCATGCACATCCCTCTACACATGCTCACACACACTTGCACTCTTAAACACGCAAGCACGCACAGGCATGCACGCAAGCACACACACTCACACACGTGTGCACACACGCACTGTGCTTATTAAATCCTGTGTACCCATGACAAACTCCATCTCTGTTAAGAGCCGCTCAATAAACTTGAAATAATGCTCATAAGTTAACATACCAGTGCTTATAGAATAAAATAAATATTTATTTAAAATGTCACAACGCTCTCGAAACATAAGGTGCGCAGATCAGTGTCGACAGAAACAGAGCAGGTGATCCCGCAGGTAAGAGAACAGCTCCTGAACCTGCGGCGGGAGGGCGTGGCCTAGGTCAGCTGACACCCGGGACAGGAAGCAGTCTGCAGCTTCCTGCAGCTCCGCTCGCGTGATGTCATCATTGGCGGTCCAGATGGGGGCGTGGCCGAACTGGGCTCGCTGGGTAATGGGTCGGCGAAGGTGACCTTGGGAAGAGGAAGGTCAGAGGCCGTGTCCCAAACAGCCTCCTAACTACTGTGTCCTCAAAATATGTACTGTCTACTAAACATACTGCCTACTGTTTAGCGCATACTGTTTAGTATGCGAAGGGCAGTATGGGAAAAATATAGTCTGTAATATTTTCAGTAATATGAAAATATCCTCTGTAATATGTAATATTTTTCTGCGGAAGTGTAGTAAAAAAAAAGGGACATTCGCTAAAAATAAAATAAGATTATTTTTGAAATAATTATTTTCACCGCAACATGTTTTTGGAATCCAAGACACTTATTATCATGTGAAAAAATTTAAAAAACAAAACTTTTTTTTCCTGCTAGGTCTCAGGAGGGTATACTCAGAACCCTACCTTCTGTCACCTCCTCATAGCTGAGGAGCAGCATCCACAGGAGCTGCACCAGCTCCCTCCACCTCCTCCAGGTCTCCACACCGTCCTGGAACAGGAGGATAGTAAGACTTTCATTCTGTCCCCTGTGGAGACGGGAGGAGGTGTGGTGCATGCTGGGACTTGCGGTGTGAGTGTGGGTGTGCGCCTTTGGGATCTAAAGCTGGAGAAACCGTACACTGTTGGCCGATGGCCCAGTCAGTTGAGCATTACAAGTATTTTTCTGTAGGAGCCACAGGGTGTGTGGTACAATATATGTAGGATCTGTGGTGCGTTTGTGTGGTACAGTATCTATAGGAGCAGTAGGGTGTGTGTAGGAGCAGGGGGTTGTGGGTAGAAGCAGCGAGTTGTGTGTAGGAGCAGGGGGTTGTGGGTAGAAGCAGTAGGATGTGGGGAGGAGCAGGGAGTTGTGGGTAGAAGCAGGGGGTTGTGGGTAGGAGCAGGAGGTTGTGTGTAGAAGCAGCTGCTTGTGGGTAGGAGCAGGGGGTTGTGGGTAGAAGCAGAGAGTTGTGGGTAGGAGCAGGGGGTTGTGGGTAGTCACCGTGGGGTCAGGTGGCAGTGTGGCACTGCGCAGGAAGTGCAGGATCAGACTCAGAGACATGGGCAGCTTAGTCTTGTCTGCGCAGACATGCTGAAGCAGCAGCTCCACCAGCTTGCACTGCAGCAGACTGCTCTCCAGGGTCTGCAGGAGCAGCAGCCTGACCGACAGACAGACAGACAGAAAGAGAGGGACAGACAGACAGACAGAGAGTGAGGGACAGACAGACAGACAGAGAGGGAGGACAGACAGACAGACAGACAGACAGACAGAGAGTGAGGGACGGACAGACAGACAGGGAGGACAGACAGACAGTCCGAGAGCGAGGACAGACAGACAGAAAGACAGACAGAGAGGGAGGACAGACAGACAGACAGACAGAGAGTGAGGACAGACAGACAGACAGACAGACAGACAGAGAGGGAGGACAGACAGACAGACAGAGAGGGAGGACAGACAGACAGACAGACAGACAGACAGAGAGGGAGGAC
The DNA here is from genome assembly GCF_013347855.1 of Anguilla anguilla. NCBI lineage: Eukaryota > Metazoa > Chordata > Actinopteri > Anguilliformes > Anguillidae > Anguilla > Anguilla anguilla. Next base: position 3,038,077 of record NC_049203.1, read on the forward strand.
AGACAGACAGACAGACAGACAGAGAGTGAGGACAGACAGACAGACAGACAGAGAGAGAGGGACGGACAGACAGACAGACAGAGAGTGAGGGACAGACAGAGAGGGAGGACAGACAGGCAGAGAGAGAGGGACAGACAGACAGACAGACAGAGAGTGAGGACAGACAGACAGACAGACAGACAGAGAGGGACAGACAGACAGACAGAGAGAGAGGGACAGACAGACAGACAGGGAGGACAGACAGACAGACAGAGAGCGAGGACAGACGTCACACGCTGGTCGAACTGAAACGGAACGGACACCAAACCCCGGTGGCCTTTCGATTCTTGTAACCCGCCAGTCCCACTTCCACCCAAACTGGTACTCATCCACCATCCTTTCGACCCCCCAAACTCGGCCCGCCCCCCTCACCTGTGGTGTCTGTGCAGGTGGGGGCCGATCAGTATCAGGTGGAGGTCCTCGCAAATCTTGTTGGAGCTGGTGGTGGGGGAGTCCACCTCCATGGCCAGGGCCAGCATCTTCTGCAGGACCAGCACTATCCTGCAGCCAGGGGGGGTTAGAAAGCACAACGGGAGGAGGCTCAAACCTCAAAAAAATACAAAAAAAAAAAACCCCCCAAAAAAACAAAAACAAAACAACGAAAAACAACGTTGTGCTTCTAACGTTCCCATTCAGGTACTTACCTGATGCACTTTTCCAGAGTGACTGCATAGGTTAGGAATAATAATAAAAATAACAATAATAATAGGAATAATAATAATAATAATAATAGTAATAATAATAATAGTAGTAGTAAAGCCACACTCCAGTACCTCCCGAGCGGTGTGTTCAGGTGAAGAGTATAAATAAAGAATGAGGCAGCACAGTGGCGTTTTGTCTCACCTGAGATTCTCGTCTCTCTCCTTCTGCGTCTCCATCTCAGTTTCACAGTCACGCCCCCCGGGGTCACAGGTCGAATTCATCACCGCGGCAACCAGCCAACCGATCACATCTCTGCAACACAGCGATCTTCCTTACTGACCGGGCAACTGAGGTTGGGCGAGCACACTTAACAAAAGGTGAATTATACCTGCGGCAAGGACAAAAAGTGACTATCAAAGAGAGAGAGAAAGAAAGGGTCAGTACAAACTTAAAAGTATTAACAATATGAAGAATAGAGAATGAAAGTTGTCAGAATGTTTGTTTCCGTTGCCCGACTTACAGTCTGTCCACCTTCAGAATAACTAGCCAGATATTCCAGAGATTTCCATCTCACGCAGTACCACTCTCTGTGCTCAAGTCACAATCATTTCAACTGAACTGAGACAAAAATGCAATCAGTACAAAGAGAGCACTCTTCGAATTTGCATTTTTATTGCGCGATTAGTCCCACAAGCCTAAGCCAGAGACTCAGGCAGATCACTTCATACAGATTTGTTTCCATACCCTATATTTCCAAATGAAAATGCGAATTGTTGCTTCTCACCAGCCGCAGTCATTCGGTGATTAGAGAGACTGAGATACAGTAATAAACTCCCTTTGTATGTATAAACTGCAGAGTATATTATAATTAAAGTTCTGCATGCCATGTTACACTGAATAGTGGGGTTTTTATTAAGGAAAAGCAATATAACGGAAGCCCCTGGAAAATTCACTTTATCCGTCTGTGGAGCTGGGCTGGGACAAGCTAATTTAATTATGAGCAATGTAACTCATGGATACATGCACACACACACACACACGCACACACAAACATTACATTACACACACACACACACACACACAGACACATGCACGCATGCACACACAGACACACATTACATTACACACACACACACACACACACACACAGACACACGCACGCATGCACACACAGACACACATTACATTACACACACACACACAGACACACGCACGCATGCACACACAGACACACATTACATTACACACACACACACACACACAGACACACGCACGCATGCACACACAGACACAAACATTACATTACACACACACACATACAGACACACGCACGCATGCACACACAGACACATTACATTACACATATACACACAGACACACACGCACGCAGGTTTAGGCCCGAAATGAACCGTAATTCAACTCACGGACTGAAATCTGAAATATTTTGTTCTACGGGGACGTTTCCAGCAACTTGATGGAATTTCAGTTCTTCTTTTGGATGGACTGAACTGAAACGGAACTGGCCCTGCTCAGCCAAGATTAGGGTGTGGCGCTGTGCGTTCATTACAGCACACAGCACAAGGGCTGAGGCGAAGAAGCGCACGCCATGGAGCGGTACTGACACGCAAAATACTCATTCAGCTGACACAACGGGCGTGGACTTGAGCCTGGGACGAGCGTGAAATAATTTAACACGCAGTCTGCCGACTGTGACTGGGACAATGCTTTCAACAAACATTCAACTGAATTCAATTAATTTTTGTACAGCACTTTTTTTACAGAGAACTGTCACAAAGACACAGAGTAGCCGTAACATAAACCCGCTATGAGGCCCCGCCCCTTTCCTGACCCCGCGGTAAGGCCCCGCCCCTTACCTGACGTGCGCCATGGCCTGGTAGCAGGACAGCGTCGCCTTGGCGATGGAGCCCTGCCGCGCCCGGTGGTCCAGGTGGACGTCGTCGTGCAGCGTCTGCAGGACGTACTGCAGGAGGAGGCGGAGGACTGGCCGCCGCTCTGCTCCCTGGGGGGTGGGGGGGGGGCAGGGGGCAGGGGAGTGACACCCGTCAGCGCTCCTCACGTTTTTTTAGGGCACATGCTCACCATTTTCCTCCATGCGGCTCAAGCAGCTCTTACGAAATTTCACAGCCTGTACTGTCTGGCCAGGAGGTTTAAACCTTTAAATTTCAGCTGATTAAGATTTAAAATGAATCAATAATGATAAAAGTAACTCATATGCTCATTGTTGGTAACCGTTGTATAACTGACTTGAAGAAATGTCCCATCAAAATGATCAGAAAAATGCCTTTTGAGGACTATTATATAAGGTCATGTCGATGAAGACGTGTAAAAAAAGCACAGCCTTAATCAATGGCCTGCTAATTACAGAATAATTATCAGAGATAAATTGGCATGAATCATCGCATTGTATCATAAAAGCCGCACTCAGTGCAGAGTCAGCGTTATAAAGTTCATTCTGCTGAGACCTCATACAATGCAGATGATTTGAGAGTGCGCATTCGCCAGTTTACCAAGGCAGAGAAGCAAACGGACGAGCAGGGAAGCCCTGGATGAAATTGAGTCACACATCTCTGCGTGTTTGTTTCTATGAAATGTCATTGTTTTTAATATGCACTGCGCTGCTGTGCTGTTCTCAGCATGAACGCATGCATGTTTTTTATTAACTTTTACCAATTTAACTGTTGTATACATGTGTGCAATAACATAATGGAATTTGATTACAAACGCTATTTTGTCATTTGAAATTTAAATACAATGTTATTGTCTTCCAGAGCGAGAGAAAGACATCCTTTAATAAACCATTTCAACTAAAAGAACTCACAAACAAATCTGCACAGAAACATATACACGTGTGTGTGTGTGTGTGAGAGAGGATAGTTTGTGTGTGTGTGTGAGAGACAGTTTGTCTGTGTGTGTGTGTGTGAGAGAGAGGTAGTATGTGTGTGTGTGTGTGTGTGTATGTGCGTGAGAGAGACAGTGAGATAGTTTGTCTGTGTGTGTGTGTGTGTGTGTGAATGTGAGAGAGATAGTTTGTGTGTGTGTGTGTGTGTGTGTGTGAGAGAGAGGTAGTTAGTGTGTGTGTGTGTGTGTGTGTGTGAATGTGAGAGAGGTAGTATGTGTGTGTGTGAATGTGAGAGAGATAGTTTGTCTGTGTGTGTGTGTGTGTGTGTATGTGAATGTGAGAGAGGTAGTATGTGTGTGTGTGTGTGTATGTGTGTGAGACAGACAGTGAGATAGTTTGTCTGTGTGTGTGTGTGTGTGTGTGTGTGTGTGTGTGTGCGTGTGCGCGTGTGCGTGTGTGTGTGTGTGTGCATGTGCGTGTGTGTGTGTGTGTGTGTAAACTTAATTATCCAGCCTCTCTTACTTCTTGGACAGACAGACAGACAGACAGACACACACTCTCCTCAGGCGGGGCCCTGGGGACCCTTCATGGGTCTCAGCGATTTTAAGGCTCTCTGTCTTACCCGCTCCTGCATGGCCGAGGCCAGGAGCTCCCAGTCCCACTGCACCGTAGACACCGTGGCAGGGAGGCTCCTGCAGTCAGAGACGAGCACCAATCAGCAAACATCACGGAGAAAACGGCCTCTGACATCACTCAGCGCTGACATCACTGCCAGACACTACGCGATGACTGCCTGCAGGTCAGGCCAACTGCCTATGGTTTTTTTTTGTTTTTAAAAGAATTATATATATATATCCCACTGCACTATATATACAATTTAGCTTTCTGAGGTTCAGTGGGGAAAAAACTGTTTGGCCACCAAACAGTGCCCTCTACTGGATGAACTGGGAATGGGCCATGCAATTACATGTGTTGGTTATCCACTGAATACAAAACATTTGCATAGATGCCAAAAGAAAATGGCAATAAAATAGCATTAAAAAATAGCAATAAAAGACCAAATGTGCAACACTTGCATGGCAATGTTGAGAAAATGAAAAGGAAAAGAATGTGAATATGCACTTGAGCTTGAAAAGCATTTAAAAAAAAGAAAGTTGGGAGAACCAGAGCGTTTACTCTGCAAAACAGAGCCACACTGAACTGGACCTGTGAGGCATCTTAGAGATGACGCTGGAAAGCTGCATTTACACCCTAATTTACCTTAATTTACAGGGTGAGAAACAGACTTTACAAGAGCACGTCAGCCCCCTGGGGCTTTTTCAGATCTTACTCGCTCGCTGGCTAATTTCCGGAGCGCCTCGTCGCCCTCTGAGCTTAAATGGGGGCAGTGCCAAACCAAACAAACAAAAAAAAAGGCATTTTAAATTGTTTCTTAAATATTACTTTTCCAAAATGGAATTTTCAGTCGGTTGTCTGCGGATACCAGATTTAAAGAGGTCTTCATGGCCTTTTGTTTCAGTGCACACCAGCGGGGTCAAAGCCAGGAATACTAATGGCTTTTTTTGCATTAAAAATGTTTTTTTTTTTTCTTAAAAAATGCAAGTGCTCACTTCTGTATCCTCATGAGGAGGCTGTAGGCCTGGAGGACCTGGGCAGGGGGGGTCTCTGAGCCCAGCAGGATGTCTCTGATTAAGTGGGACACCACGTCGGGCGGGGGGTGGCGGCGGGGGCGCAGGAAGTCCGAGAGCAGCTGCAGCGTGCTGTCATGGCAACGCTCTTCCATGGAGCTGTGGACCAGGCTCAGGCCCTGTCGGCAGAGAGGCTCCCCGGGGCCTGAGTCTTCCTCCTCTTCATCATCAACATCATCATCAGCCAGGGATCCTGGGCTGTCGTCTCCACCCTGCAGAGGGACAAAGAGGCTAGCTGTAGCAGGGTGACGGATAAACCGGGCCAGGATGTGATCTATGCAAATCTAAACATGATTGCGGGTGTGAAAACTGTGCATGTACACGTGAGTATGTATGGTTTGAGAGTGTGTGGAAAAAGGAGTGTCTAATGCTTATGTGTAATATATTAGTGAGTATATTAGTATGTGTACAAGGTTTGGGAATGTATATGAGCATGTGTGTGTGTGTGCGTGTGTGTGTGTATTGCGCAGTTCTCCATACCGACTCTTGTAGAGGCCTCCCCATTAAACGCTTCAGCCTGTTTAACTGGGTTCGCGACACATACTGTCTGTCTTTCCGACTGGCCTCCCTGGAGCCAGACCCCGCCTCCGTTTCTGATAGCTCCTCCCCCTCGCTGTCCCCAGGCCCCGAGCTGTGTGCAGGGCTCTCGGCTCCAGGGCTGGACCAACGGGGATCGCTGCCCATCTCCCCGCTGCTGAGGAGGCTGGCAGGGCTGCGACCGGTCGGCTCAGCATCGTCCCCCAGCCAATCAGGCGAGTCGCTGGCGAGTATCTCTGTAGAGGTGGGGGACACGGACCTCACGCTGGGCCGGAGAGCGGGGGAGAGCCGGGGGGGGGACTGATCGAACCCCGGAGAGAAAGGGGGTGGTCCGGGTGAGGGTGTGGGTGGGGGCGGGTCCTGGAGCTCCCTGTCACTCAAGAAGTCCGCGTCAGGCGGCCGGTGGGGAGGCGAGGCTGCGTAGGCCAGGTCCTCCAGGAGCAGGTCCCTGATTGGGCCCTGCGGCGGGGTGGTCGGGGTCGGGGGCGGGCTGTCCAGGTCCTCGCCGTCCCGCGAGCAGTGCATGCTGGAGCCGTCGGAGTACAGCCGGGAGTCGATCTCACTGGGGCAGTAGTACGGGCTGAAGGGGCTCAGGGGAGAGGCGGCCTCGGGGTAGTCTGGGAAGTCGTTCCCCTGGTCTCCCGGCTCCTTGTCCTCCTCTCCCTCCGACTCGCCCACACTTCCTCCTGTGGGCAGAGGGCTCGCCTTCGCCCCCGCGTCCCGGACTGCGTTATCGGTTTCGCATTCCAGCCGCGATCCTGCCGCAGTCAGAGCTGGTATTCCGTCCGAAACGCCGGGGGCGACAGTCACGGGTCGCGGAGATCCCGGAGTCTCCTGCTCGGTTTTGGTAGTCCGGGGAATCCGCGCAGGTTCCGGAATGCCAGAGAGTGGAGATCCGGGAATTCCCTCTTCCTCTGACGGACTCTCGGCGGGAGAGCGGCGGTCAGACTCCCAGGGGAAACTCCACGACTTGCCGTCCCGACGCTCTTCCTTCGGTTCCGGTAAAGGGTGACGATGAGAACATTCCCAATTTTCCAAAATGAGGTTGTCCAGAAAGTCAGGAGTCCTTTCCCGCTTTCCGGGGGACTTGGTCGGAGAGTGACACAGTGTCTTTCGCTCGACCTCCGGCGTTGCAAGTTCCACTGCCGAGGTCAGTGGTTCCACCTCTCCTTCTGATAGGCTGTTATCACTCACGGCCACTGCAACCAATAGGGAGTCATTTCCCCTCCTTCGGTTCCGCCTCTTTTGTGGCTCCCAGCAAGAATCGGTAAGGTCAATGTAAGGCTGGGACAAAGAAAGAGAGATGATAATTCAATAAAACCCCATTAAGACACAATCTTAAGCATCTATATTCCACTTACTTATACAGGCTACAACCACATAATATTAGCAATATTGGCTAACTTGAACACAATATTTCAGTGGTAACCAGCCCTGTCCCTGGAGATCTATTGTCCTATAGGTCTTCATTTCAACTCTAACAAAGCACACCTCATTCAGCAGCTAGAGCAGGGCTGCCCAACCCTGTTCCTGTGGATTGGCCATCCTGAAGGTTTTCATTCCAACCCTAACAAAGCACACAACAGCCAGAGATCTAGTTAAGCTGCAAATTTGTAGAATCGGGTGTGCCAAATTAAAGTTGAAATTAAAACCTACAGGACGGTAGATGTCCAGGAACAGGGTTGATTACCAGTTTATTATTTCAAGTAACTATAATGGCATTCAATCCATTTTTACAATAGCCAAAAACTGACGTTATTTCACAAACAACTATGTAGCAAGCCATATTAAACTTATTCGTTTACATGTAGGCCCATCACATGTAACCTGACAGCATATTAAACTCCAGGTTCTTCATAATTAGAAATACGCCAATCCTTACAGGTGTAACATACACAAGAAAAACACCTGTTTATTTGAGTATTTTCACATTTATGAGTGTGCATTTGTTTGATTACATTTTTACTAGATGTTTAATGACGTTAATTTACGATGTCCATCTTGGATTTTATCTAGGGTTTTATCTGTCATTTAGGAATCCGGATATAAAGCTACCTGACCTAACCATAGCTGCTGGTAGGTTAACATTACCTGTCTAGCTCACTTGGTAGCTACTAACTTGTTCACATATCGTAAAGTTATATCAAACCGGCTTTATCAATAAACTACTGTGCTGCAGGCCTATGTTGAACCTTGTGCTATCTGTTTATGTTTATAGCTTGTGAATACTGGCTAACGTTACTTAAATACACTCGCGTGATAAAATAACGATAAACGTGTACTTAGCCAGATTAACTATTTACACATCCTAATGACATTTTGTATATTTAGCCTACATTTCTAACACGCGACACAAGGTCCAGGTCGAGTTATTTCCAGAGCATAAACAAAATCTCACCTGAGGATCTCTGCGGAGGAAAATAAACCGACCGGATATAAACTCGACAGGTGAGTGATATTGGCGGCGCTCCCGCGCCCTCGACACCTCCTACTGCTCTAAAATGGCTTGCAATTATCTCGCGCGCGCACACGCACGAACACATCGCCATGACAGAAAAGTCAGTTTTAAGTTATTTAACAACTTCGGAAAAGATCCATTGCTCTTTGAATGTGTTCTTATCAGTTGGTCTGTTTGTCATACACAAAGTGCAAGCCGATACAGAACTGAAATCTGCGTGGCACCGAGCTGGTACTGTAAACTACTTCAAACTCAGACAAAGCAACGAAAAGACTACTGATAAAACTAGCTAGCCCAGTTCAAGGTGTGTATAGCTTCAGTCAACGGTGTTGGGACCCGATGTGAGATCATGTCATGGGGCAGCAAAATCACTGGCAGCGCCCCTGGAGATGCTTGATTAATATGACTTCAATAACATTTGCTAACATTTAAGAACTTACATTATTTTAACCTAGGTTAAGATAGTGCCTGCACTGTTTAAGGAACGATGGCATACAATCTGAGCCAAAGTTGCTTCTTTTTATGCTACTTTCTCTATTACTTGAACTCCCGGCTTTGTGTTCGTCGATGTTGACAGGTGTCGTATATAACTAACATATACTGTAGCTAACACGGCCAGTAATGTAGGTTGTCTGGTCTTATTTTTTGTGCTACAGCTTGGCCTACAGCTTAGATGTATCCTAGCCTTCGCACAAATCAATGCTGTCTAGCTGATAAGAACTAAAGCGACAACAAACAAGTGAGCTTCAGACTAGGCTACCAAAAATACATAAAAAAGTAAATAAGCAAACATCCTTCGGCTAACTTTCACTTTGTTTATTTTCAAAGCACTTGTTCTGTTGAAGACGAGCGCAGGCCTGCAATCAACATCCGCTTTTATTATTTTATTATTATTATTTTTTTAAGAAAGCGTGGGGTAGCCTAGCTAAAACTTGAAGCTAAGCAACGATGTGGCAGGAGGCCGGTTGCTTTAACTGTCACAACAGCAGAGCTTATCTCTCCCCGCGCGATTCGCGATTGGTCATTAAACAGTTAGGCTAGTTGTGATTAGTCGTGATTATGAAACGATTAGTTGTGAAACGGCGCACAACTTTACATACGGAAAATAATGAAACGTCAAACGAAAGATTAAATGGGTAGCAAGTTTCTTACTTACCGATGGAAAGCTTGCCCATTCCCTGACGAATTCCTTTGGTTCGAGTTTGGTGTCATTGTAAACGCTGACAATCTCAATATCGGAATCATCCTCACTCCCAGAGCTTATAGAAATAACATCCATTTTACTATGCGATGTCATGAAATTCCACAGACACTACGAGCAACAGCGTGGCTGTATAACCATTTTAGCTAGGCATTTATTGCTTACGTAAAATTAAATATGACATAGCTCCCCATTGCACTGTTTCCTATTTCTCAAGATATTTTTGAAAATTCTTAGATTGTTGGATCATCCCAAAAACCCTGCCCTGAACTTGTAAACAGTCCATACTCGTGGTGCAACGGTGCATCATGTCGGTCGTCTTGCAGTCACGTGATGAGTTCCCGTACCCGCTTTCACGTGGTGGGGCGTTACTCTTCCGCGCCCATGCGTTCAGCGTATTCGATTCTGTTTGGACCCCGAAGGTGTGGTGGGGAGCGGTGGCTAATCGTAGTCGATTGCGTTGAGTGTCTGCAATACAACCACAAAAAGATGTTCATCGAGGAAGTACACTCGTCGTGGAGACACTGGGGACTATTCCTAGAGGTTGCAGAAAACGTTTGACGGTCTAATGTGGAAGCATCCTGAGCAACTGTGTCCAAAAGCATAAAAATAGGCTAGCCAAAAATTATAATAGGGAAATCACATGTAAGTTAAGGACAAACACAACAGAAATTCATTTCCCACCTCTTCTATGAGGGTGTACTGCAGGCGTGCAGCCGACGGAAACTTTACACGAACAAACTCTGCAAAGATGCGTATAATGATGTTCAGTCGCTTACTTTTCAAGAAACTGAATTCATTGATTTACTATGCTTGAAAATGTTCCGAAGCAACGAGCTTCACGTTGGTGGCTAGTTGACATTTCCCTTGCCAAATAAAAGTAATCTCACAGGATAGGCTATACGAACGTGCACTCTGCTGCTGCGTGCCTGTACATGAGAGGAAAGAACAGTCAGACTACGACTTCTAGAAGCGAATAACTAGCCGATCTGCAGTTTAATACTGACACGGGTGGCATGTTTCGGAATGCACAACAAGAAACAAAAGCTACTTCTGTGCATGAAAGTGTATAACAACTGTTTATGTCATCGACTGGACTCTTCTGCTCACTTTTATTATCTCCATCGACCTCCATTTTCGTGCATGAAATAAAGCGGGACCAGAATTCACAATCCATCAGAATTCCATATATTTTTTCCAACATTCTCTCAGAAAGAACGACGTGCCGACAGAACTCACTTCCTCACGAAAACTAGCCAGTAGAGGGCAGTACGGCATAACAGAAAACTACACATGGGAAATTTTTGCGTAAGCGATGTAAAAAAAAAAAAAAAACTAGAGTACATCTAGTTTTTTTGACAGTTAGTTTCTGATAGGCATACATTATCTTATTTCCCTGTCAACGTTGAAAGAAAGATCTCCTGGTCGCTTAAGGGACAGTAGTCATAGCTGATTAATATTTATTTTTGAATTACGCAGTAGGGCATATTGCACATATTACAGGCTGGTTCCTGCGCGTTTTATGATTTGTGAGTTCACCAGACATTATCATTAAGTACATCTTCATTTGCTGATATGACGGTTTTTACCCCCCCCCCCCCCCCCCCCCCCCCTCTTTTTTTTTTGTTTAACGTGTACACAGGGGTGTAGCACAAAATTCTGGGCCCTATACACAAGCAGTCTCTGTGGGCCCCCTTCCTCTCTTGATCCATGTCTCTCACGCATCATTCCAGGCTTTTCGAGGGCCCTCCCCCCCATTTGGGCCCTGGGTCAGCCCCACTTTTCCCTCCACTACGACGCCCCTGCGTGTACATGAATGATTTATCCAAGCAGCTGAACGGGTTTAAAACTGTCTGTATTATAAGTAATGTAGTTATGAACCACCTTATGAATGCAGATGATCTGGTTGTTTTTTGCCCTTATAGTGCTGGTCCTCAACAGTTACTGAAGATATGTTGTCAGTATGGTGAACATTTTGACATCAAACGTAATGCTAAAAGCAAGGGGCATTATGATGATTGTTAGATGTAAAGAGGACAGGAGATTAGCATTTCCTGGATTTTCTTTTGAGTGACAATGCACTTAAGGTACGTATGACATGAGATTAAATACCTTGGACAGACGATTTAACTGATGAAAGAGATTTCTATAGACAGCGCCTCAAGTTATATTTACAGGCTGACATGTTGATACATAAATTTCATATGTGCACAGTTTATCTCAAAACCTCATTGTTTCTGGCTTTTCTGTACACCCCTGTATCCTGTTCACCTGTGGTGTACCTAATAAAACCTTTTTCTTTTAGCCCAATACCCTCAACACCTGATTCAACTGGTTAACTAACATGGTCTTCTGTCAAGACATTGATGTGTAAAATCAGGTGTCTTAGTGCTGGGCTAAAACAAAAACCTGGACCCACACCGGCCCTTTTTCGGATAGGACTGGATGCCTGTGTGCTGACCTCAAACCCACGTCTGCTTAGCGTGAGCAGTCAACCATCAAAATGGTCCAGAGTGGTATGGCTGCCCTGGCGAAGCCTTTGAAGGGAAAAAATTAAAAACAGAAGCCCAAAATTAGATCAAGTCAGATTGCAAGCGACAAATAAATAGATTTAAGATAAATAAATAATGAATTACAAACCTCAAAACGATGTGAGCAACGAGTGATCTCATTCATCAGCTAGGCAGTCATCACTGGCTTCTGAAAAGGTTGCTGGTGTGTTGAAAAGGCCAGAAGCCTGTGGGGACATGGAGGTAATGATCTTAGGGGGTGGGGGGTGGGGGGGGGCACCCATGTGGAGAAAGAGTCCCTGTGTCACCAGGCCGCACCTCCCCCCCCACACACCACACAGGACATGATTAGAGGCCTTAATTATGAGTGACATTCAAAGACTGAGCTCATATTGACATGCGTGCAGACTCACTGGGTGTGTGTGTGTTGTGGGTGGTGGAGGAAGTGGGGCATGGGGGGGGCGGCTGGGTGTTGCAGGAAACGGCTGTCATCACCATGGTGCAGATGGTCCTGTCAGGTCAGGTGACCTCACAAGACAAGGCAACAGTTGTCAAACCCAGAGGAGAGATGCACGGTCGCCACAGTGACACACTGACAGTGCAGCACGAAGGGGCTGCTCCTCCCTGATACAGCGCCATGACAACACTCCTACTGTATATACCCGATAAAAATATTAAAAAAAACAAACAAAAAAAACAGCAAATTTTATATTTCTGGCTGTGGAAAGGGAAATAGTCACCAAGTGATGATAATGAGCTAAGATGACAAGCCAAATTTACACGCTGAATGTGACACTCACCATTTTGACATGAAATGTATGAGCCACCCTGTGCTGTGCTCCAATGCCTCATGCACCAGTAACAAGAGACAGAAGCTGACCTTTTCACTGTAAGAAACGAGCCTTGTGATGCATTGTTACAAACCGCTCACTGTCAATCAAATAAAATCCTTGTGCTTTGTGGTGAGGTAAAAACGAGACAAAATAATAACAAACAGTCAATGATCAGAGGAAACTACAGAATAAAACCGAATGAAAGAAATCAGGCAAAATTCAGAGTCAAAAAAGTGTTTGTGCCACTGTGATAGGTCTCTAACCCACCCCCCCAAAAATAGAAAAATATATTTTAAAAATAACGGTTAAAACTAAATTCACATGTCCCTGGCCCTCTCTCTTCTCAGCATCACACAAACACGCAACTTCATTTTCTGATTGTGATTTATTTGTAAAGATCTGTAACAGTATTTATAACCAAGCTTACTGCGGTGCCTTTTTTTCTGCTTTCTGCAAATATCAGGCTGTAAAAATAGCTAAGTAAATTCCATGATATGCAAGTTAACCTGCAGAAGGAGCTTGGCCAAGTAAAAGTTCAGACAAAGGTTTTCAAAACAAACTTTAAGTGCGCCAACATTCTTATGAATCTGTGCCTGCAAGCTAAAAGTTGCAGGTTTGATTTTCAGAAGCACCATCTCTGATCAAGATAATTAACCAGTAATGATATTATTCAGCGGTAATTCCTGGATAAAATGCAAATTAGGCTGTGTAAGCCTGTTTGTTCAGCCTCTTAATAATGCAGGGAAGCAGTGCCTCACATTTATGGGACCAAATTGGTTGTTTACTTCCTGAAAAGTGTGCTCCCAAATATGTACTCAGTGAAACACCAGACATAAGCGTATCATCCTGGGATTTTGAGTACACTAAATTTATGGAAAAATTCCACCTGCTCAACAACCTTCTCATCCATTGTTCTCATCCACTTGCAATGTATACTCATTAGCAGGCAAGTGTGCTGATTTGGACATTACATTACAGGTGTTTATCCAGAGCGCCATACACAACATTTTACACAGCATTTACATTGCGTCCATTTATACAGCTGGATATATATACTGAAGCAATGCAGGTTCAGTACCTTGCTCAAGGGTACAGCGGCAGTGTCCTACCCGGGAATCGAACCTGTGACCCTTTCGGTTACGAGACCAGGTTCTTTACCCATTACGCTACGCTGCCGCCCACATTGGCCAATGGCTTTTGCAGATTGCTCCTGCTTTTCTGAAGAAATCAGCGGCGGAGTGTTCTTGCCCTGTATGCAGCTCCACAGCTCCAGCTCCCGGGCCGAGACCACAGAGGCAGGAGGTCGCGCCCGTCAGAGAGAAAACGGCGAACCGATGATTTACGGCACGGAGAGCGCTTTAATCCCTACCCGAAATCCTCCTCTTCAGACCCCGTAACTCCTTTCCCCACCGCAGGAACGCGCGCTTCTGAAGACGCGCCACGCTGCTTTCCAGAGACGTCTGAAGGTGCAGCTGTCAGGTCCGCGCCGACGCACCCGCCATCTGCGCCGCGATTGACCCCGCTAGCTGGCGGCGGCTCCTGGCCACGTCTGCGAACCAGCTCTCAAATCAAAGGCAAAGAACGGTAAACCAAGCTCTGAAGATCCCCCCCCCCCCCTTTTTAAAGATTGACTTTTAAGACAATCTGTGAACCCTGATGGTGTACCGCTTTTATAGAAAATATTCAAATAGGGTGATGTTTAACTTTTTCTAATTATAGGGTCACTTCCAGGAAAAGTAATCAAATTTCATGCTGAAAAAATGTTTTTTTTTTTCACAGCTGTTAAACCAAGCTCTGAAGATTCCCCCCACCCCCACCCCCAGAAATCATCGTCTTTTTTTTTTTTTTATCCAAAAGCTGGGAGATGTCCGAGATTGTGATTGCGGTGGCACACTGTTGATTTGGAGTCAAGCTGGTAGGCTGGTGATCGACAGCCATGGATGGCAGAGGGGCTCATTCTCGTTCTGGCCACCTGTTTCCCATGGCATCCACCCGATTAACCCCTCGTGCTGTCCTCACATTACGCACGCGCCACATGCCCACGGGGTCCAAAATGACCCGCCCTCGCCGGACCCCCCCCCCCCCCCCCCCCCGGTGATAAAGCCTCTTAATTGAACTGCAATATTTTAAAATGTAGAAACAAACCTGTCACTCATTAATATATCAGTGTCTTCCCGCTTCCCAGTCCAGAGAGACTGTATTCCTTCAGTCTGCACCACTCGTTTTTACTACAAAGCACACATAATTAATTTGATTTTTTTTTTTTTTGCTGTAATAGACGTGTGGGCGCTCAACTTTAATTATGACTTCTGATTTCATTAACTGCACGATTAAAAAAAAAAGACTTTTAAGACAATCTTTGTGCCCTGATGGTGTACTTCTTTCATAGAAAATATTTAAATAGAGCGATGTTGAACTTTTTCTAATTATAGGGTCACTCCAGGAAAAGTAATCAAATTTCACGCTAACAAAAATTTAAATTTGGGGGGTTTACACAGCTGTTAAACTCTGAAAAGGGGGATTTTTGACCCAAGGACAACTAAAAAGGTTAACAAGCATGCCAGAATATTCAGAATCCCCCTTTTCAGTGGATTTTGTTTCTCCTTGACTGTGTCTAATGTGTCTTGTCCGCACTTTTTCTGTTCTGTTGATATCAATTTCAGGCCAAATTAGAAATATGAAATTCCATAAATTAAGTATCAATACTTCATCTGATTATTGTGTTGCATTGTACACTTGTGGGTATGTGTAGTTTCTCATTGCTTTTTCTGAAAGTCTGTCGGTTGGATGGACACAGAGGTGTTGTGATGGTACAGCAGTACAGGAACAGGAAACGTATGCGAGGAGTGAGCCTGCTGAGCTTCCTAATGGCAGAAAACGGGAACAGGACCATTATCACCTTATTGGTTTTTAGGTGGGTCTCCCTCCTTCCGCAGTTTGCAGCTTCCCGTGTTGCCAGAAGCTGAGCTGATCATCCCCCCGCGCACCCTCCCTCCCGCCCCCCTCCCTCGCCGGAGACAGGAGTAAAGAGAGTCTGAGGTCTGTCTGCTGACCTGAGAGAGCCTCCTCAGCCATCACAGTGTCCCTCCCCAGCCTGCAAGCACAAGTTTGTTCTCTTCAGCCACATTGGCGGAATTATCGCTTCGTTTTTCAACCACGAGAATGAAACTCTGATTTTTTTTTCTCCGAGCGCACAGTAACACAATTTCTTTTTTTAAAAAAGAAAAAATAATAAATGAACGTCACTGATATGGATCAAAGGGCCATATTTGCGTTTCCATAGTAACGAGCGTGACGTACAGCATTTAAAAAAAAAAAAAAACAGTTCACAGTTTGCTCTTCTCCTTCACGGGTGGGTGGGGCCAGTGGCATGTGGGTGTCGGCCATTTCTCTGGCCACGCCCTCAACAGACATCAGAAGTGTCTAATTAGGAAGAATTAACAGCTCACTACTACTCAGGGGATGTACGTGCGGTTTGAATAAAAACACAGGGGGCCTCCAGGATCAGGTGTGAGACCGCTCTGAGCTCAAAAGGGTTAAAGCCTAGCGTCAGACACATTCGCACATATACAGCTGACAGAGAAAGACTCTGACTCTGCCAGGCATGGTATTCTAAGTCCAAATACGGCATCAAAGTAGGAAAACAGGGAGGGTGGAAACGGTAGACCGAACGCCGCTTTGGGCGTCAGTGTGTCATTATAACTTTTCCTCCACCTGCTCTTTCATCGCACACACACACACACCCACCCAAACCTGGCAATAAAAGCCTCTTTACGGGTTGAGCTGGGTTCACCGAAGTCAAATTGTACAACAGAACTCCGCTCTCTTTCTTTCTCTGTAAACCTCAGATGCACTCCCAGCTCTGCAGAGCACTGAGGGCAATGGCAATCACCCAGCAGTTGGACAGACAAGAGAGTCGCGACTAATTGAATACACACACACTGCGATGCAGTTTTCTCTTGTTTTATCCCCGAAATTTTTTAAGTGGGCCCATTAGTCATTGAGTAATTGCGCTGATTATCATCAATATCTCCGATGAAAAGTAAGGATGTTGAAAGAGGGCCAGAGCTAGTTCTTTTTTAAGGCAGTTATGAAAAACATGTACACTTGCCAGTTTCTTGGAAATGTTATGCACAAAAAAGGCAAACCAGCCTGGACCTGTGAGGTACTAAACTGAAAAAAATCAGACGTGTTTATTTATAAACTTCACTGGCAAGAACCTCAGACAGTATCCACCCAGATGACAGACAGGTCTTTGCTGTGTTGTTTGTGGAGCTTCCTTCCAATTATGCCTAATTGAGACATAATTAAGTTAAAAGATATCATTGGGGTTGGTTTTTTAAGAATTCTGGTATTACTTTAGTGTGACTGAAACTTTCTCTGGGAGAGATTTGATCTCTAATAAAACTTTGGGAGTATTTTTGTCAGACTGTGCAACTTTCCACTGAAGTGCTCCCTGTAGGGCAACGGAATCACAAAAGTGATTGACGGACCAGATAGGTCACACCCACAGCACCCTCCACGTGTAGTTAACGCTTAAAAATGACTCAGGACTGATGTGCCTGTTATCTTTGCCGCACAATATAAAGGATTCGTTCATAAATCGACACATCCCTCTCTTCGGAATGGCGCGGTGTGAGGACATCAGAGGAGTAGCACCACCCTGACTGTGTCCCTGTTTGATGACATCACAATGGAAGTTAAATTCCTAAACATTTCAGGATTATGATGTAACAGTAGCAGTAACGTTCTGTCTCTCTCCATCACTGCACGAGGCTCACAGTTCCGTTCTCCTTCCATAGGCCAGTAATGGGTACTTGAAGGATGTCGTCGCAAATCGGGAGATGCCATTGGATGATGCCTCGCCTGATTTGCGAAGGCTGTTTTGTATATCCAGGGCAACAGTGCGAGGGCGATGAATCTGTGTGTCATTTGGCACCTGTAGGGTTTAATCTGGGACGGAAATAGACAGACGGGTGAATCGCAGGATGGATAACCTTACCTGAATGTTTGTCACTACGGTTAATGCATTTATTCGACTGTAATCACATTGTGCAGCTGCTTGGAAAGTTCGGCGAGACTGTAATTTCCAGATCTGTTCTCCGACTGAAAAATAAACACAAGGGCGAGTGAGAGGGGTGACTCAGTGACATCGCCACTATGATTTCCATGTATTGTAATTGCATAAAATAAATAAAGATGTCCTCTGTCAAGGAGGGAGGGGGGCCAATTAATAAAAAAAAAACCAAAACAAACAAACAAACAAAAATCATCAACAGACAGATGGCCATTACCCAGAACCCACCCTGTCCCCCTGCCCCTGTCTGTGAAATCTTCATCAACTTAATAGCCAGCGATAGTTATTCCATATCATGAACCCTAAAATGACTTAATATTGTGTGGACTGCGGCCTTCGATTACACAGCAGCGTTCAGAATCTCAAACAGACCGGAGCAATTTGACCCTATTACGTTGCACTGTTCTCACTAATTCATTTGCTCATTAACTTTGGCCAGGCAACCTTGCATGAAGACTCCCCGAGTTAACGCAGGATTAGATTAGTCCGGCTGAAGGCAAGAATATCAACAATTTATTCAGAGAGGTACCCCCTCTCTCCCAGCGTTCTCATCATTTCATTTTAATTCCCCGTCCTCTTTCATTTTCAGGCTGATTTTCTTCTTTTTCTTTCACAGTTTCACACACACACACACACAAACAAAAAAAAAAAAACAACTAAAAACTAATTTCCTTGCTCTGAAAAAGAAACGTTGCCCCCCCCCCCCCCCCCCCATAAGTCACATGGGAGGAGGAGGCACGGAGCGAGCCGCGCTGCGCGCTGGAGTATCGCCTCTTAATGAAGCCGCTGATGAACAGCCGGCAGCTTGGCTCGCGTCCGCGTCCGCCGTCCGCCGTCCGTCGCGGAGCGAAAATGGGAAAGTGCCGGAGCTCTCTCACCTCGCCCGGCACAGACACATCTGTGCCTCCGAAGCTGAAGTGCTTCGGGGGCAGCGTGAGACCCCAAACACCCCCCCCCCCCGCCCCCCCCCGCCCCCCCCACCCCCAGGGGAGACCACCGTGCGCTTTGTAAAAAAAATAATGAGCCCGGGGCAAACCTGGAAAGACACTGTGTTCCTCAGCCGTGAGTGTGTCTTACCTGTTGCTAGAGAGCGGAACATTTAAATGTTCCGTTTACCCAATAGCCCCCTTTGGTGTTTTTTTTTTTTTGTTGCTTTCTTCTTTTATTCTTGCAAAAAAAAAAAAAAAAAATTTTTTGTATGCTTTCGTGGTTGTATCGATGTCGCTCTTCTTTCGTTCGGCCATCTTGGCCTGGTCATCCTCCTGCGAGCGGATTGGATTCTGTGAGTGTGAACAAAAAAAAAAAGTTACAAGTACTGCCGTTGTACCCTTGTGGAAGGTACTTAACCTCCACTGCTGCAGTACATAGTGAGCTGTATGAATGGATTAGGTAAAGCAGTTGTGTGATTAATTAGTGCACTTTGAGCAGACTGTCGGCAGAAGGGATGAAGAGGTCTCTGTGTGGAAGGATCTCCTCATGGATCAGAGAGGAACGTGCGGACACGGGCTCGAACCCAGAGAGTGCGGCAGCAGCAGATCAATCGATGGGAAAACCGTGGAGGTTTATAAGTCTGCATTGATCAGGAGAGAACTGCTCTGGGACGAAGCTGAACAACTATCGATCGTATTTCATGCTTTGAAAGAGCCAGTGGTTATGGAGAAGCAGTAGTTTCCAACGAACGCCCGCGGTTTCTGTCTAAGGCCGAGCCAAATATGGATTTAGTCTTAAGTGGCGCGAAAGAACAAGCTTTATTCACACCCGTGTGTTTACTGTTGCACTAATTAATGCAGAGCTGGGGGACTGGATAGGTGGGGTCAGGGTGGCGGTGCGTAACTGAGTGTGTGTGTGTGTTTGTGTGAGTGTGTGTGTGTGTGTGTTTGTTGGGGGGAAGGTAAAGTTATAAATATAAAGGGAAGGCCAGTAGCTGATAGGTCCTTTTCCGGATCCTGAGCTTGACTGCTACAACACCTGCTGCTTTCCCACAATGCCTTGTGCCCCGCTGCCACACACTTCAGTCCTGTGGTCACAATTCAGAAGCTGTTACCATGGTTTCAGGTGTTCGCCAGTCTGCGTTTCCCCAACATGTCTTTGGGCCCAACATCATCAGGATGGAAGCCTGCGGGTAGAAGAACGTTGGTCACGAACGGGTGTACCCCTTCAACCTACCCCCCCGCCCCCCGTCCCCCGCCCCCCGCAGCGCAAGGGCATTGTTGGTAACCACAGTCAACGGGGCTTTGCCCAATCTGACCGCGCTGTCTGATTCAGGTCTCCTGCCCCCCGCCCGTGCCCGTGCAATTCACGATCAGAGCCGCAGTCGCCCCCCCTGCCGCCGCCATAACTGCCTCGCGACCGCCAGCTGTGTAATCTGAGCGGCTCCAGTCGATATCCAGCTGCATAACCCACCCCGGCGCTGTATGAAATTACCCTACACGAGGCACACGAGTGCATTTGATGGATTTTACTGCTGCGGTTCTCTGAAGCATTCAGACGAGCGTCAACGCGCTCATACTGCGCACGTGCACGTACTGCGCACGTGCACATACTGCGCACGTGCACGCGGCAGGCGCTCACGCCGAGCAGAAATAAGACCGCTGCCGCTGACGGTTCAGGAAGCGCTCGCGTGCGGCGGCAGAGCTCGCGTGCGGTCAGAGCGGCAGCAGGGCCTCTCCGCGTCCGCAGCGCCAGCGTTTCGTTTTGCGAGCAGACGACAGACGGGCCCGTCCCGCCCCGCCCCGTCCCGTCCCATCCCTTCCTGCCCGCGCCGTCTGTGAAAGCTGGTGGGAGCGGGACCAGGATGCACCCTGTTCCCGAACCTGCTACCCCTCTGCCCCCGTCCCCCCCCCCTCCCCCCCGCCTCTGGGTACCGAAGTGCCCAGCTGGCAGCCTCTCCGGGACGCCCCCGCCCAGCTTCCTGTCCCGCCATATCTCTCCACTTGCACCCGGGCGCCGGCAGAGAGCGGCACAAAAGGACGCATTCCGAGTCTCCCTTTCGCGTGAGCACACGGAGACAGAGATTACTCTTCCCCTCTCCCCCCTCCCTCCCTGTGAAATAATTTAAGTCCCCCCCCCTCCCTCCCTCGCCCCCCCCTCTAGCTGAGTGCCTGAGCCTTCAGGTGCCCCTCCTGAGAGGGTGGGGGGGGGGGGGGGGGGCGTAAGAGTGAGGCACACTATCGTCTGCTTGGACAGATCCTGCTGGCTAAAGCTGAGAGCCAGGCTGCACGTGTGTTTGCCGGCATTAATCCCCACAGCGGGGGTTGGGGGGTGGGGGGGATTGGGGGTTTATAAGGGTGTGGGGGTGGGACCGTTATTCGCTCCTCTCACTCCGTACCCTCACCTGTCCGCCAGGTAGAGTGAGCTTATGCATGTATGGACGTGACAGCCCCTGGGAAAGGTATATATCGGGAAGGAGGAGCTGGATCGGTAATCGAGTCACCATGGAGACGGACCCCGTGCATCTGGCTGCATTAACAAGCCGATCCTGGAGATGCCGTGAGAACCCCCAAAAGGCCCCCCCACCCCCCCACCCCCCCTCTGCCTCCCGCAGGGTGTACAGCGAGCACTGGCGCCATCTGACAGGTCTTAAAACGCAAAATCCCCTCAAACCTGGAG
The DNA here is from genome assembly GCF_013347855.1 of Anguilla anguilla. Lineage (NCBI taxonomy): Eukaryota > Metazoa > Chordata > Actinopteri > Anguilliformes > Anguillidae > Anguilla > Anguilla anguilla. The sequence continues at coordinate 3,059,531 of NC_049203.1, forward strand.
GCTGACAGGGAGAAGCTGACTCGGATGCTGAAGGGAATGAAGAGCCCAGCAGGTGTCTTAGCTGCTGCCCTGAAGGCACTCCGGGGGGGGGGTGGTGGGGGGTGGGGGAGGGGGGTGTGTCACCCAACGGCAGTCTCGGTGATTCTGGGGACCCCTCCTAAACAGCGGCCAGGTACTCCCCTTGCCTTGCCACCCTGATCTCAGAAAGACTTCAGTCGGGTATTTTATGGAGAGACAGAGCCATCGGGGGAAAACAGAGCAAACTCGACTTGCTTGGCCAGGTAAAACGCTTGCACAAGCATGCAATTTATCTCGATTGCAGACTGGCAACCATAGTTTCGATGTCAACATTCATTCGTAACATCACCGTTTTGGAAACACAAACAGTTCTATTTGGCCTACACTCTTTTTCAAACAGTATAATCCCCTTTATAACAGTATAACGGCCAAAATCAAATTTTTGTTTACCTTGCTCAAGGGTACTGTGGTAGTTCTCCACCAGGCAACAGAACCCATAATATTGGAGTTAGGGAACTGAACCTACAGTATAACTGTGGAGCTGCGATCCCAGGTCCTGAACCCATAATGCTATGTAATCTGTGTCCAGATGACGAATCTATAGTCTGTGACCATAACCACCTTTATTGTCTCCTAAAATGATCATATCATCGTTACAATGGATAACTCTTTATATGGGGTGCCCTCATTTCTATCTGTGAGTTATTTCTCCCATGAACAACAGCATCTGGAGTAGGCCTACGTGTTCTTCCATGGTTTATTCTGTTAGTTATGCAAAAAAGTAACAAAAAATCAACACTTCAGAGGCAGCCAAAAAAAATGTTCAGGCTGAACGTTGGCAATATTTTGAAGCTCAGTATGTATCCAGGGACGCAGTGCTAGAATGGGCCCGGTGAAGTCTACGCACAAGAATGATAACTGTACAAGGTTTCCGTAATTAATTATACTTTCCAAAAATAATGTACTAATATCTGACTCATGCAACATCTGTTCTCTGGCTGAGCTGAAAGAATGTTTGCTTTAATTCCTGTTGCGTTCTGGCTTTTAAAAATTTAATTTAGTTTTTTTCCAGAAAAGTTTTTTTGAAAAAAAAGAAAGAAAAAAAAAAAAGCCAATGCAAGCCTATGTTAGTTTGCGCTGATCAGCTTTTTCATTGGCTGTCTCTCCCAGCGGCACCTCAGGGCATTGGGTGCTCAGACCAGGAAGTCCGACCATGACTGCCAGGATGCCGTTTGGAAAAAACCGAGAACAAAAGAATGGCCCCTCCACAGCCAAGCACCAGGCCAGATTTGTGCCAAGCAGGACAACCATAAAAGTCTAACTCAATTGGGTGGTCTAAATAAGGTCATTTGGTAAACGGGGCTGTCAGCAGTGCCTGTTACACTCACCAGATTCTGGTCGTCAGGGGGCGTTCTGAAATGGGACAGCCATGAAGCACCTGCGCTAAGCGAGCAGGATGAAGGGGGGGCAGGCTTCTGAATTTCAGCAACAGTTTCCACACACACCTGGATCCCTCAGACCAGCTAGGGGGGGCGGGGGCGGGGGGGGGGGGGGCAGATCCAGGCCGGACTTCATGCCCATATACGGGTCCCCCCTTTTCCCTATAGCACAGTCTCTGGCTCAAAATTGGACAAAATGGCGGCACAAAAAAAAATGCACTTCGACGATTTCAATACGCTTTTCACCAAGCCCGTGGCGGAAAGTGAACAGGTCACGTCGCAGTCACTTTGTCCGCATCCTTTCCTTACAGCCTGCCCTCTCAAACGAGGCCAAGACCGGGAGCGCCTGCTCAAGCCCGCGTCTATCCGAGCCGGCTCTGACTGAGAGGGACACAGTGCGGAGGAGGTCTGGCAGCCGCTGTCTTCGGCTGGAGCCCTCCTGATGCTGCCGCGCCATCTGTCTGTTTACCGTCGATCGTCATTTTCGTTTATCGATGCGAAGCCGACGGCCAAATTTTCGCGTCACGCCCCCCCCGGAGACAGCGAAGCTTCTAATTGATTCCGCGCTATTCAATCTAACCTCAGCGTGGGAGTCGGCGGCTGCCGATTGGCCCTTTAATACCCAATAAATAAATAATCATAGCGGTCACGCCCACGCGTACGCGAGCTCGTGAGGTCACTGCTCGAGTGACAGCTCCGCGTTGTGGGCGACCTTGAGTCCCTCATCGAGTTAAGAAAAGGCCGCTTAACTCACTTAACGTAGGCTATGCTCGTGCGGAATTTACGACTGAAAGAATTTCATTAGCCATCACCCAAAACTCTCTTTGTGAGTTCATCTGAGCACGCTCAGGCCATGGCACTATGTCCATTATGTTGTCATCATTCAAAATGTACAGCCTGAACAGTAACCACAACAACTAGGCTAATTTTTCAAAGTTCTGTAGACGTGAGGCCCTCATACACAACCGCAACAGAAAGATAAATTAAAGCTATTAAAATGACTACAGTTCATCTTTGCATTCATGATAATTGCATAGATAATGCCCTATGGTTAAGGACACGGTTAAGTGTATTATTTCTGCAGCCTGCGCTATTATTGCAATCATTGTTGGACTGTCAGATGCTTTGATTACCCGTTGAATTGTTTTCAGGCAGATGAGAAACCTTTTCTTCATTTGTCATATTAAAAACATCTAATTTGTCTATGCTATTGCCATGCATAGCACAGACACAGGAGTAAAGAATATCAAGCAGTCAAAAGCACAATGTAATACGTGCACACAAAACGCTCCACTGTAACAGATACGTCGCACTTCAGACACTTAGCAGATTGTACCCAGTGTGATACACACGTCGCGTGTTCCTTTTTCACACCGAAGCACTTCGTGTTCTGTACCTCTCTCAAAGGTAACAACGGGAGCGCCCGGGAGTCAATCCCGCAGCCGCCTTCCTTTAACCGCTGTGCCACGCTGCCGACCTCCGTCTTCCTTGGGAATGAATTATTGAAAAGATGCTGGGCTGCCCGTGATGGAAAGGAAGGTGATGCTCCAGTGGTCTGCTTGCGCCCTTCGATATGTGGGGGATCACGGCCGCGTGCAGGAGAGGATGCCTCTCGGCTGTGGGGATTGCTTTCCGTTTTTTATTCATTAGCCCACCCCCCCCCCCCCCCCACTATTGCATGGCGTCGGGGCGACTCCCGCATCCACCACCCCCAAATTATTTACCCCCAGGGAGACTCTAAAGTTACAGCCCTCCTTTTCCCGGGGAATTCTGAGATTGGGGGAGAGAACAGGGAGAAATGATTGACAGTTGTCGGGCAGGCACTGGGCCCCCTACAGAGCACTCGACGGGGTTCTCATACCTGTCAAAACACTTCTCACTTCCACTGGCTGTCTCCTTCCGAAGGGGGGAACCTGAGACAGAAGCACATCGTTGGTGATTATGGCGGCTGCAGTGCGGTTCTCAAACTCAGTAACCGGGGGGTGGGGGTGGGGGGGGGGGGGGGTGGGGGGGGGTTACGGGGGTTTGGGATATATGCTGGTTTTTCTTCCAACCACAATTGCAATCCCAGAATTTTAACAAGCTGTTATTTTTTTCCCCGTAATTACACTTCTCATGTTTTCAGGAATTGTTTGTTTTTTTACGCACTTAAGCCATAAAGGATAAAAGCCCAAATTTGCATGTGTTCTCTCTGTGCTATATTGCAAATGGTTTCATAAAAAAGGGGTTTAAAAAAGCAAAGTAACTCGTCAAATGAAAGACTGCTGCGAATAGGTGTGGACACCTGGCCACTAAAACGAACCGTTTGGGAGAACATGAAGAGCGCAAAGACAAAGCAAAGATAATGAAACATGCCTGCGTTCTGACAACAAGATTAAAGAAAGAATAAGAAATAATTAAACACGTCATCAATAACCTTAATTAAGCAAGAGATTGGCTGCAACAAAATCCAGCGTACAAAGGGATTCCCCGGCTTGGACCAAGCCTGAGAGCCACTGGACTACTGCACACACGACATCACAGGCATTTAGCCAGTCCAGTTCAGACACGGCTGGTTCAGGTTCTCCCCACTCCTGCCTGGATGGATGGCAGCTGCCGGGCCTGTTCAGTTTCTTTTTTTTTGCACTTTACCACACCAGCTCACCTCATTCCACTGTCCATGCATCGAAACACCCTCCACTCACCCTGATTTACTGAACGACACACCTCATCCTCTTATGTTTGTTGATTATTTAAATTTAAATTATTGTTTAACCAAGTCCTTTACCGTGCGGACTCCCCTTTTTCGTTGTGACTTTAACGAGCGGTCATAGCATACTCTGCTCTGCCGTCAATTCAGGAGGACAAGCACAGGCTCTGTTCCGAAACGCGTAATGTTACGGGACCCACCCCCACGCCGGAGCAGCGCCTGAACGGGGTGAGCCACCCAGCAACACCCCCAGACCTCGTCTGCTTCCTGACCGTCTGTGCGTGTGCGCATACATAAAATAATCATGGCTCTGAAGCAGGGTTTTCAGAAAAGCAGGAAGGGTAGAGAACGCGCACTAGAGCTGAGGGGAATAGACGCTCTTAACCATGGACAGGTCCATTTGATCAAATGGAATATGTGAGCAATTTAAAAACTATTGAGTGCTACTTCAGAATGGAGGAGTTAAAACACGTGCCTCCTCAAGAAACAGAGCACAGAAACCAGGATGAACTGTTTATTTGAAGAAAATAAAAACAGTGGAGACGATGTGCACATTCATTATGTCCAATTTATTGGAGGATTTTTTTTTTTGAGAATGTATTTTCGGAGAAAATAATTTTCGACTGCAAATTTATCATGGGGGAAAATTACGCAGAATAAACGGCTTGGATAATTGCTCCATTCAGATGATTTGTATTCCTAAATGATTCGGGGGATTGAGGAGAGGTCAGCGCCGAGCCAATGCACGCAGCGAGCGCGCGGCTAATTATGCGAGATGTCTTCGGCAATAATAAACAGCGCCGGTCGAAGGCAGAGCGCTCACGTGCCGAAATAATAGAGGCTAAGGCGCCCGCGTCTTAAGTGCGCGTTTTAATGGCCCCTCTAGCTTACACTGCGATTCAGACATCGTTCTGAAACACCCTTTTATGGCAAGTTCACCCATTTCCAGCGAAGAGCTTTAAACAAGCTCCTCCAAAAAGAAAAAAATAAAATAAAATGGACCTCGCCTACTTCAGAAAATCCAGGCAGGAGAAAAAGAGAATGAGCAAGCAGCATGGATCTCTCACGTCACCACCCCCCCCCCCCCCCCCCCCCCCCCCCCCCCCCCATCCCTCCCCCGGTCATCTCTGAAGGTACAGTTCCGTTGAACTGAGCATGGGATAACAGCTGCGGCCGGGGCCAGGCCGAGAGGCAGACGCAACATCAGACGGACGCCTTCTCTGACGAGGTGCACTCGGCCCGAGTCACGTCCGTCTTGTTATTCGGAAAAGCAGAACTCCTGAAAGTGCCCTCGCCTCGCGATTTCAATTTATCTCCTCCACGGAAAAAAAAAAAAAAAAAACAGCCCACATTCACACCCCACACCAATTTCCCAGAATGCCGCTGAAAAAAAGGGTTTGAATAGACCGCTGGCAATACCAGGGGTTCCCTGGCAAGCAAAGAGCCGAAGCTGTGGACAAGGACAGAGAAATGGAGAAAGAAGAAAACTTTAAATCACGATGTGCTTTGGGCATGGAACAACTTTAGTGAAAAGTCCTTGACCTAGATAGATACTCTTTAACTTTTTTAGTCATGTCAATCAAAAACCTGTTAAATGTTGAAATGTATATTTTAGTGTTTGTATTGCCTCTTTTTTGTTTGTGTGTGCGCGTGTATGCAGTGCACACACACACACACACACACACACACACACACACATACACACAAACTATGCTGCTTAAACATCATTTGAATAAAGTTTCATTTTAAATAAAGCAATAACATTTAAAAAAAGAGTAGAGGAGGTCAAGTAAACACCACCTTAAAATGAAAACTGGGAGGACATACTTCAGATTACAGCACAGAATTAATAGCCAAAAAAGAATTAATAACTGTACTGTACTTCCTTAAAAACGGTTATTTTATATTTTTAGTCCAACACAAATACTAACAACTGGGATATTAAGGTGCCTTTTTGTTATTTCTGTAAAAAGCAGTGGTTAGCAATGTATTAAGAATTCATGCTGCACTATAATCAAAGCTTCTCTTTCATTCCATCATAGGTTTTGCGCTCTTCACAAGTAATAATTTACATTGTATTATAACATAAAAGCATAATTTCTCATATGCGTCTATACTCCTGGCAACTGGAGGAACAGTATGACTCACCCAGCCATACACAAACGCTGGTGGTAATTTCACAAGCTCCTGGTCCATTGTTCATTCAAATCTAACATTTTCATGAAGTCCAGCAGGAGAAAGAAAAAAAATGCAGAGTTGAACTAGCAGTGCACATTTACCGTGCGATAAGTATTTGAACGCAAAAAGAAACATAAATTGTTTTCGGGAAAAGAAAAAAAGAAGAAAAAAGAAACCAGACTGGGGTTTGAATGAGGGTTTGACAGGCATAACAAGACTGACTTTAGCAAGCAGGTGTGAGACGGTGTGTTCACAGAAAGGCTGAGAATTCAGGGCCCAGATGGAAAAGTATTCATTCATTTTGATTAAATTCCTTACCTTCCTCCTTTCACACATTAAAACTCTTCATATTCAGCTCCTTCATACCTTTTTAATAAAGTCCAGTCTCTTCAGGCATACATGCAGATTGGAAAGGGTCTATTACGTTTAATAAGGACAAAGACAAAGGTGACTAAATGAATGACAAGCAAAAGCAGCAGCAAATTTCCTGCGGTCCTTGTAACCAACGTTGCGGTCGCACGATATTAACCCTATTTTGTGAAAGCGATTTAAATAGTCTTTTTTCCCCCACCTGATTTAATTTCGGTTGACTTTTTTTTTTAACGCTCTGTCAATGGACGTATTCAAGCCATTTAGCTCTGTCCTCGTTTTTGAGCTGCCATTATTTAAAAAAAAAGGTGCGTGTAATTCATTATTAAATACATATTCTGAAGGTTAACGTCTCAGCGAGGTCATCTTCTATTAGGGACGCACTTATAAATCAATGACATCACAATCATAATCTCTACAGGCCAATGGCACGACAGCGTTATGCTCAAGGTTGTGCCTTAATGAAAATGCATCATCAGAGCGGCATGCTATTCGCGCGCGTGGCTGTCCGCATTTACCTTACACGGAGGTGCGGCAGAATTAACGGTGTGTAGTACTCGACGCTATTTTTGACGCGTATAAACGTCGCTTTTCTCTTTGTCATAGCTGTTTCGTCACATTTTTGCATTTGACTGTAGAGTTCAAGCACCCTCACAAAAGCACAATTATGCATGGCTGTAGCGTTGCAGTTTTATTCCCCCCAGCAAACACTGCTTTACACGGCGGTGAAAAAGGGCATTTAGGCTGTTAATGTGTCTGTGGTTTGAGAGCAACCTTGCCCAGGAAGTGGATGGTATTTCTGTGAATAATAGAACAATCAAATAAATAGCATCTGAATTACTGATATCCAGCTGGAATGAACAATTGCGAGTGAATGATTGCCTAAGAGGTCCAAGCTGATCCAGAAGGTATATTTCTGCGTATGTTCTGAGTGCACATAATTGAAAATAGATGCTCCCGCCAGTTAATGCCAGTTAAGTCTATTTTCAAAGCTTATTGAGTTACTTTCGCAGCTTTATTTCTTGGACAGGAATTTCAATACTTGGACCCAAAGTTGTACTCAGGCACAAGATCTTAAGACCGAAGTTCAATACCGTGATTTTAAAGGGGAAAGAAAGAAAAAAAAAAAAAAACCTGGAGAAAGTTAGATTTGTACAGCGAAGCTTTCATAAATGATGACACGCTCGTCAGGCGTGTGTCACGTTCACCGAACCGCTGGCCCCGTGGTGCTCATCTGTAAATCTTTATTTGACGGAGACGTCCCCGTCCCCCTGTCAGGTGTGCCTGTGTAATGAGAGTCTGGAGGAGCGGTGCTGCTGTGCTCTCGGGGAAAAGAGAGCCCGGGAGTGTGAGAGTGTGAACAGGAGGAGCAGGTGGAGAAGAGCCAGGTGTTGTCACCTGCCAGCTCGGGCGTCCCACGGGGCCGCGGCACGGTCGGATCGGCGCGGCGCACTTCCTCTCCAACCGCCGCCTAACGAGCTTCCGCCGTACCGCCGCTGCCTGGGAGACGGCCGCCGCGGCTCGGGTTCGAGCGGGGTTTTGGGCGCCCCGTGGATGACGCGCGGCCTCCGCAGAGCGCTCGCACGGGCGCGACGCGGCGCTGACAGGCCGACAGCCGCCGTTCCCGTGGCGACGCGGTGCGCTAGGAGGCCGGAAACTAAACTTTTCGCTCCGCTCCGACACGCCGCTGTTCCCGCGGCTCGCCGCGTTAGCGCTCGCTAATTAGAGCCCGCCCGCCTCTCGTTAGCGATAACGAATCCGCTTTCAGGTACGAAGCTGCTGAGCCTTTGGCTGGCGCCATAAAAAACACTTTCTCGTAGTCCTGGAGTGCTGAAGGGTGCTATGGCAGTGTTGAAAATGTTCTGAACCCCACAAGTGTTTTCATCCCACCCACCCTCTTCACACTCTTATCCTAGGAACAGGATCTTCCTCCCCCATCCCAACCCCCACCCCCCCACCCCCACCCCCACCCCCTTACTAAATCAACCTGTGTTTGTTTTTCACCAGGGAGGGAGTTTTTGAACCCTCTCACCAATTCCTGGACACTTGCATAACAGAGGAGGCAGGGAACTCCACAGATCCACAGGTGCCCTAACGGAGTCATGCTTAATTTTATGGTACTTCAACTCACGGACTTACAGGACTTGTGTTTAACTTTATGGTATTTTAATTCAGGGCACTGCAGAACTCATGCCTACCTCTATGGTATTTGTGGAGTGGTCGATTCTGCTTCTTCTCTTCCCTGCTTGGGGAAAGGGTTTCTACTGTAGATGCTTTGCACACTGCTCTAGGCATCCACACTCGGCCAGTGTGGCATCATGGGAAGGCTTGTGCTCATTTATTGCTTCGATTTTGGGGGGGGGGGGGGGGGGGTTTAGTGTACCCATTTGTCCAGTGCCCTTTATCTCCTCAGATTCGTATCTGCTCAGCACAGCGCTGATTTCCTTCATCAGTTCCATGTACAGTGGGTCCAAAGGTCGCCACCTCAGGTGACCTTTGACCCGAGAAAGCGACGAAGCGAGTGAGGTCTCAGTCAGACGTCTAATGGCGGTAAATTCACAGCGCGGTGTAAGAGCTCTGTGCTGCACTAAGGGCTCCCCCCCTACAGGGAGACACCACACCACACCACGCCACACGAGTCACAGCGCTAACGAGCTGCCCGCGGTACACGGGGGGGGGGGGGCGCGGCTGGGGGCGGAGCCATTCCCGCTGGGGTCACGCCAGCGGCTGCAGTGATCCGGGTCAGAGGTCCCTGAGAACCAGCGATCGCCGGCCCAAACGAGGACATCAATCTTCACGGGCACTATATGGAGGCGAAACATATCTGTTAGAAACGTCCTCCTACCAGAGCTTAAAGGTTTCAGTGGGGTTTGGGTGGAGGGGTGATGGGGGGGTGGGGGGGACTTCTAATTTTGTCCCTAATCTGGCTTTAACTAAAAGCCCATTACACACAATTGGAGATTACTGAAGAAATTCCTGAAGCATTCCCGCTTGACTTGGCTTTATACAAGCGTCCACTGAATAGTGCAGGATCACTGAAGATCCTCTCTTAGCATGAAGCTGTCACACGTGTTCTCTGGGTGGTCATTTCTGAGGAGCTGGCAGCACACAGAAGCAAAACCGACAAAAGCCACCCGAACGGAAACTCTTTGAGTGACAAAAACACGCCGATATCGACTACGAAGCGTTCGCCCGGCATCCAGTTTTTTACCGATGCAGCCTCAGGGCAGGCCAAGCTCGTCTCGTCGTGTGTTTTGATCGTTACCGTAGCGATTCCCGGAACCCAGCGGGATTCGTAATGCAACTGTCAGTTGAGCTGCGCCCAGTGCTCGGGGGTGGCAGACGCCCCGGCTCCTCTGTGACACGCCGCTGCGTCTGAGTGATGGATTCGGGTCGCCAGCGCGGTCCTGCGAAGGAGGACAGGATGAGCCGCGGGTCCCCGCCGGACCCAAACGGACGGTGGCCAGCTTGGGACACACCGGAGGCTGACGGGGGGGACGAGGGAGGGGGCGCTGGATTGGGCGGCCAGCGTGGGACACACCGGCTGCTGACAGAGGGGGGGGGGACGGGGGGGGCCCTGGATTGGGTGGCCAGCGTGCGACACACCGACGGCTGACAGAGGGGGGACGCTGGATTGGGTGGCCAGTGTGGGACACACCGACGGCTGACAGAGGGGGGGCTGGATTGGGTTGTCAGCGGAAGGGAAGGGAATATGGGGGGGGGGGGGGTGGGACAGTACCCAACCACTGGGGACTTAAAAATTCCAAACGCAGCGGCGTTTCGCATGGGATAGCACGGAATAACACGGAATAACACGGACGTTTTGTTGTGTTTGAACATAAATATGATACTGCAGCAGTGCAGCAGACCGGTGGTTTTTCAGTGAACGCTGAACGCACGTCGCTCACAGACGAAAATCTGTCGCACAACCACAGTAAGAAAGTAAGCTATGCCAACAATGCGCACAGCGAACTTTGCTCATCATTTGCCAAATTGCCTTCTGCAACAATCAGAAATCAACCAAGCTCAGCAAGTGCATTCCCTTTAAGAGGACTTCAGTGTACTTCACTGTGCTCAAAAGGGTTCCCTCAACAAAAGAAAGCACTCTAAAGGGTCACTAATGACAGCAGCATAACACCAGATGAGCACAATTTTCATTTCAATTAATTAGCCATTTTAAAAGATATTTTTTGCTGGATATTTTGCTTTATAATGAACACATGCAATTAATGAGAAGAAAAATAAATTGTCAAAGTATTTTAAAAAATGTAGGTTTTTTTGCCAAATGCATTAGCTGGCAAATCCCCTGGATTATTATATTAATTATTACACACTATAAATGTTGCATTTATAGGCAAAAAAACATTTCTGGAATGGTTTCATTGCTTGTTTTCCAGTGCTCACTGCCTGCTGAGACCTTGGCTTATGTAAATGTTAGTCCTGTTGTGTGTGTTATCACTGCATGCTCTACGTACGCAGAGACCTTTTGATTGGAAGGTGCTCTAAGTGACAACCAATCAAAACCGTGTTTTTTTTTACAACGCCCAGTTATGGTACAGAATATATTTTACCAAAAGGAACTAATGAAAATCAATGACAGGAGCAACAATAATAATACAAATATTCACAGGCACATGGGGTATTTGGGGCAAGAGGGGCAGGTGCTTGGGCTTCTGGATGCACAACCCCCCCCCCCCCAGTCTGCCCGCACATGCTTGTGAAAGTGTGGGATCTAGGTGGGAGGGGATGCCATCACTTGGCTCCTGTGGGTGTTCACTGTCAACTGTGACCTTCTGTTATGTAGAAGCGGTTTCATTACTCTCTTCCAATATCAGTTCGCTGTCCGCCACGACCTTGGATTATGTAAATATTACAATGTGAATGTGTCGTGGCTCGAGTATTACATTATTCAACCTGAACCCCAAGCATGCCGGCCGTACGGTCCGTGTATATGAATCAGCGTAAAATATTTAAAACGGTAACGTCCTCTCCTGATAAATCTCTGAAAGCCTGGGAAGTCACACAGCTCCACCGTCCCGTAGTGTCGAAATATTTCGGACTGACATGTTTTTCACCACGGGTTCCAGGACCGGTGGTCCATCGCATGCAGCCTTAAAGTCGAATATTTCCAGAATTACCGCATTTCAAACAAACTAACGAACAAATTCACGATAACAAATAACAAATTCAAACTAAATAAATAAATAAATAAGTATCAGCTACAGTAATCTCCGTGGCGTTAAGCCAGTTATGGGTTGATTATCTTGGACCGGCTCCCACTGAACACCATCTTGCGTCACAGCCTAGAGCTCCTCTCCGCGCCCACCACTGACGCTGGCTTTCCTTCGCCAGGAGTCTTCGCGTGGTCCAGCTCCACCGACTGAATCATAATCCGTACGCATTAAAACCCCCCCCCCCCCACTTTAGCGAAAGAATTCTGGAGAGAGAATTAACCCACCCCCCCCCCCCGCCCACGTCCCTATCCCGTATCTTTAATGCTTTATAATTATCTGTTTGCGGTGCACGAGGTGGCTGCAGGACAGCGAGGGTCGCAGAGGTACGCCTTTGAATATGCAGCAAGGAAATCTGAAGATGTGACAAGTGTGCAGGTGCCAATGACACAGAGATCCTCACGGCGGAACACTGAGCAGCTGACTCCTCCCCCCTCCACCCGGCCCCTCTGCTGTGATTGGCTGGTCTCCGTTCGACAGCCAAGGCGGCTATAAATGGTTAATAGGGCACTAGCGGTTCACAGAGGTTGACAGGGCAATTAATTACCTTTAAAAATAAAAAATAAAATAAATAAAAATGCATAATACTGGGAGCCAACAGACGGACAGGCCCAGCGGAGGAGGATCCGTGCTCATTTCAGTCGCTTTGGGGCAGGAGTGTGCAGACATCGCGGCTGAGCTCCCTCCCCCTCTCTCTCCATCTCACACCGAAACTGACCCCCTCCCCGCCCCCCGTGCTATTTTTCTCAGTAACCACACTCCTTCACTCCAACTTTTCTGCCCATCTCTTCCCTCCATTATCCTAACTTTTCTTCACTGATGAATCCACTGTTCCCTGTTTTTTTCTTTTCTTTCTCTGTCCACCACTCACTCATTCTCTTTCAGTCGGGCGATTCCTTTATCAGCCTCACCTTAACTTCTTCCTTACCTTTGTTCTAACCCCCCCACCCCACCCCCCGCTGTTTCTGTTTTCTGAGAAACAAACTCTCTCTCTTTCATGCTCTTCATTTCTTTCTTTCTTTCTTTCTCACCCTCTCACCCTGTTTCTCTCTGACTCACTTGCTCTAACTATCTGTCCTTCACTGGCTCTTTCGCTGTCTGTTCCCGTCCATCTCTTTCCCTCTCTCTCTGTCTCTCTTTCTCCCCTTTTCCGATTTCCTTCCGAGTGAAAAGCAAAGCCAGACAAAGCAGCGAGTGAAGATCGCACGGGTCATTTTTGTCTGCCACGCTGCTAACAGCTCACCGCACCGCTGTTTTCCCATGTCCCGTTTAAAATGCACACTCCTGCGCTGAGCCCGGGGGGGAGCATTAACAGCGGTGTGTTTGAAAATAGCCCGGATTCGCGCTCGTTTCAGCTAATACATTAGTGATACTATTTTAAAGGTACTCACAACATTCTCGGTGAAGCTTAAATGCCAAGAATTCTCTTTTTTTTTTTTTACATTTTTCTCCTGTTTTTCCACGAGAAGAGCTACTATTCAAAGTTAGCAGTCTGTCCAGGTGAAAATTACTGGATTTTTAAAAAAGTGGGTAAAATGCAAAGAATGCAGAAATGCCCCATACGACATAGGTATAGGTAATGTAGTCTCTTAAACCAACCCTTTTGACAATTGTGTTTCATATAAAATTGTTATGCCCACTATGAAAGTAGAAAAAAGAATATTGTCACATCTTCCGTGTGTGGGGCTTTATGATGTTATGATTAGCCAAAGCACAGGCTTCTTCAAGAAAAAGCACTTGGAGGTATTTACAACAACGACAAATTTTTTCTCCCTTATGTTGACAAGATTTTAATTACAGAGTCTATTAATCAACAGCCTGGCCCCATCAACAGGCCAGACTGTATAAATCAGCAGAGCACCACTTGGCTAAGAGCGCACACGGTAACGAGCGTTCACGTGGTCCCGTCTTGGTAATTAACTAATTACAGGCGGCGATTAGCTTTCTTTACCTTCCTTTTCCTCCATATTTTTTATTTTATTTTAATTGAATCCAGGGTGCAATTTCCGCGATGGGGCGCCATTACTGTGGAGAGAGCTTAATTACAGACTCGCTAATAGAAATTCTCCTCTCCTCTCCGGTCCTGTGGGCTCTTCGGTTGGGCCACCGGAAGAAAAGTGTTTTTGGGCCGAACGGTCCCTTGGCCATTGTTGGGCTGAAGGGCCTGTTGGCCATTGTTGGGCTGAAGGGCCCATTCTTAACATTTTATGTTACGTTAACCGTCAAGGCGTACTGCATGCAGAGTACCGTGTTTCATTAAAGCTTTCACTAAAGGCACCACATATCTGTAGCAACACATGTACTGACCACGGCCAGGTGAAACGCCCATAAGTCAGCTCATAGACGGTAGCGATCCCTCTCTTCCACACGGCAGTAACACGGCTGTAACACGGATGTAACGCGGCAGTAACACGGATGTAACACGGATGTAACGCGGCAGTAACACGGCAGTAACACAGCAGTAACACGGATGTAACACGGCTGTAACATGGCAGTAACACGGATGGAACACGGCAGTAACACGGCAGTAACACGGCAGTAACACAGCAGTAACATGGCAGTAACACGGATGTAACACGGATGTAACACGGATGTAACACGGCAGTAACATGGATATAACACGGCAGTAACATGGCAGTAACACGGATGTAACACGGATGTAACACGGATGTAACACGGCACTAACACGGATGTAACACGGATGTAACACGGCAGTAACACGGATGTAACACAGCACTAACACGGATGTAACACGGCAGTAACACGGATGTAACACGGATGTAACACGGCACTAACACGGATGTAACACGGCAGTAACACGGCAGTAACACGGATGTAACACGGCTGTAACACGGCTGTAACACGGATGTAACAAGGCAGTAACACGGCACTAACACGGCAGTAACACGGATGTAACACGGCAGTAACACTGATGTAACACGGATGTAACAAGGCAGTAACACGGCACTAACACGGCAGTAACACGGATGTAACACGGCAGTAACACGGCAGTAACACGGATGTAACACGGCACTAACACGGATGTAACACGGCACTAACACGGATGTAACACGGCAGTAACACAGATGTAACACGGCAGTAACACGGATGTAACACGGCACTAACACGGATGTAACACGGCAGTAACACGGCAGTAACACGGATGTAACACGGCTGTAACACGGCAGTAACACGGCTGTAACACGGCAGTAACACGGATGTAACACGGCAGTAACACGGATGTAACACGGATGTAACACGGATGTAACACGGCAGTAACACGGATGTAACAAGGCAGTAACACGGATGTAACACGGCACTAACACGGCAGTAACACGGCAGTAACACGGCAGTAACACGGCAGTAACACGGATGTAACACGGCACTAACACGGATGTAACACGGCACTAACACGGCTGTAACACGGCAGTAACACGGATGTAACACGGCAGTAACACAGATGTAACACGGCAGTAACACGGATGTAACACGGCAGTAACACGGATGTAACACGGCAGTAACACGGATGTAACACGGCACTAACACGGATGTAACACGGCAGTAACACGGATGTAACACGGCAGTAACACGGCAGTAACACGGCTGTAACACGGCTGTAACACGGCAGTAACACGGCTGTAACACGGCAGTAACACGGATGTAACACGGCAGTAACACGGCAGTAACACGGCAGTAACACGGCAGTAACACGGATGTAACACGGATGTAACACGGCAGTAACACGGATGTAACACGGCAGTAACACGGATGTAACACGGCAGTAACATGGCACTAACACGGCAGTAACACGGCACTAACACGGCAGTAACACGGATGTAAGCGAGCGCTGAGAGTGGTCTTTTCTCGGCTTACGGCAGATGGTCATGCCGCCCACACACTCGACGCGTCCAGACCAGAAGCAGGTGCGCCCTCGCCGAACACTGATCTGCCACGCTTTCCTCTGATTGGCCCCCCCCGCCCAACTGTCAATTTTTTTGAAAGCGAGCCCGAGCGGCCTTCACAAGCGGTGATCGATGACACATACTGAGGGACTGGAACGATGGCATCCACTGGACAGAGAGGCTGCCTGTACAGTCATCCGCTGGCTGGCAGTCTGAACGCGTCTCCCAAATGTTCAGATAAAGACGTCCATTTTTTCTTTTTGCGCCAACTGTCCCTCTCTTGAATTGGGTTCCTCGGGTTCCGCTGGTTCCGCTGGTTCCTCGGGTTCCGCTGGTTCCTCTGGTTCCTCTGGTTCCTCGGGTTCCGCTGGTTCCTCGGGTTCCTCCGCAAAGGAAGGACCTTCTGTGTCAAATATTCAGTGACTCACTGTGAAATTCTGAGCTAATGAATTTTAAATAATTCTAATGTAAATGAGCTATTCTCTTCAATTTTCACTGCCTTGCTTAACATTCAGGCTTTGAAATATCCCTTTCCCAGAGGTCACCGGGTTGAATGATTTAAAACGCTGCACAGCACAATTCATCTCACATATACATTGCATAAATATACGGTACCTTATACATATGGGCGGCAGAGCAGTATAATGGATAGGGAACTGGACTTGAAACCTAAAAGTTGCAGGTTTGATAACCCAGTAAGGAAACTGCAGTTGTCCCTTGAGCTTAATTACCACTTTCAGGACATATCCAGCTGTATAAATGGACATTAAGTAAAAAGTGAAATCTGTGTGAGTTTCTCTGGATAAGAGGGTCTTGCTAAGTGTTAGTAATGCAATGCAGATACTGCACCCCTGCCCCCATCACACCCTTATGCCAACTGTAAACTACAATTTGGACAGTTACAAGAAGTATATAATTATGAAGTATTGGTTCCGTCCAATTTTGCCATCACCCGAGGACTTCAGGAAAACATTAAACGAAAACCCATTTGTTGAACTATTGGTGTGTGTCAGAGGTGGCTATGACTCCAGATAGAGAGTGGAAATTTGAACAGAAAAGGTTCCGTCACAGTGAAACTGAGTAAGTTGTTCCAGTGACCTTCGGTATGCACTTTTGTACGTCGCTTTGGATAAAAGTGTCTGCCAAATAAATGCAATGTAATGCAATGTAATGTAATGTAATGCAAGGCCTCAGCCCATACGTTCAGCAGTAGAAACACAGGCAGAGGGGAAGTGCCAGAGCAGTTGTTTCAGACATTTGTGCTTCCCTCAGTGTATCTGCTGGACTGCGGCTCCCACCCACCCCCAATGCAGGGTTTTTCTTTTGTTTTTGGGGGGGGGGGGGGGGGGGGGTCTGGGAAACTTCTTAGCGACGGGGCTACTGGGCTGGGAATGCATAGAGTCTGAGATATTGGGGTGAGGGGGTGGGGGGGAGAGGAGGGTTGGTATGGGTACACACCACAGGTCACAGTCACACACACAGATGATCTCTAATTAGCCTGTCCCTCTGAGGAATTCCACACCACTCTGCTTCACCCTGCCCCCCACCCCCCCCCACCAACCCCCCACCCCCCACCCCAGCCCCCCAGCCAACATTTTATTTTTGGCAGACGGGAGCCCCCACGTCCTGAACCCCCCGTAACCCGGGAGACAGAGTCAGGGGGGCTTCCCCCCCGACGTCCTGTCTGCCTGGTGTGAACATCTGGCTCTGCTTCGCTAACAGAGAGGCCTGTGGGAGGGGAGGCTCCCGGCGGATAATTAGCCTAATTAGACTGCAAAGCAAGATCCAGGGGGGGTCAGAGCGGACTCACAAATCTGCTTCGGTCAGTAAAATTTTACTGTCTGTTGGCAGTTCCATCCAAGTTCAAACATCGAAAAATGCTTTTTTTTGAAGTCTTGAAGTTATGTCTCTATAATCAGTTTTTTCCCTCCTCTATTTCTACCATCCATGCAGCCTGCCTGTCAAGCTATCCATCCACAGACCACTGATATGCGCGTTTCCAGGGCAACGGCAACATGGTAGTATGATGCATTGTGATGTCATGCTTGCATCGGACTGACGCAAGCGAAGACGTGTGGCCTAGGAGCCAAGGAGGAACAAGTCCACTACAATCACGCTGACACTCTGAGTAAATTAAAGTTGCCATGTTATCCGGGACAAAGGATGCAGCCCAGGCCAGAATCGCTAACAGCAGTAGCAGAGATGTTATTT